>NC_037677.1:102336488-102636488 GCF_003255815.1 Theropithecus gelada
GATCTAGAACTAGATGTACCATATGACCCAGCCATCCCATTACTGGGTATATACCCAAAGGATTATAAATCATGCTGCTATAAAGACACATGCACACGTATGTTTGTTGCAGCACTATTCACAATAGCAAAGACTTGGAATCAACCCAAATGTCCATCAGTGACAGACTGGATTAAGAAAATGTGGCACATATACACCATGGAATACTATGCAGCCATTAAAAAGGATGAGTTTGTGTCCTTTGTAGGGACATGGATGCAGCTGGAAACCATCATTCTTAGCAAACTATCACAAGAACAGAAAACCAAACACCGCATGTTCTCACTCATAGGTGGGAATTGAACAATGAGATCACTTGGACTCGGGAAGGGGAACATCACACACCGGGGCCTATCATGGGAAGGGGGGAGGGGGGAGGGATTGCATTGGGAGTTATACCTGATGTAAATGACGAGTTGATGGGTGCTGACGAGTTGATGGGTGTAGCACACCAACATGGCACAAGTATACATATGTAACAAACCTGCACGTTATGCACATGTACCCTAGAACTTAAAGTATAATAATAATAATAAATTAATTAAAAAAAAAATCCATCCTCTTTCTCTTCCTCTATTCTCTAAATAATTTTGAGACTAAGTTATACCCAAAGCTCACTTTACAAAATATTTCCTCAGTACTTTGCAGAAAACATCAGACAAAAATGCCATTTTAAGAGGTGTGTTTTTCTTTTAGGATGTAAGCTCCTCAAGAGCAGGGAAAATGTTTTCTGTATGTTCTATTGTGCCTAGTACACTGTAAATGCTCAATAAATATTGATGATGGGAGGTAGTGAGTCTTGATGATAAGGGCGAGAAACTGAAATCCCAAACACTGTTTTGTTGCTTATTTTATTATGACTGCAGATTAAATCGGGGACTATTGGCCCTTTTGGATAATTGTCCCAAATATTACATTCAAATAAAAGTGCAATGGAGAAAAAAATAGAAGACTTGGAATTAAAAGATTAAAATGTACTTTTGCCCTGCTAAATCACTTTAGGAAAGTTGAATAATATCCCTTAGTCTATTTTTTAAATCTATAAATGGTTGCATTAACTGTATGTTTCCTAAAGTCTACATTAGTTCTAAAATTATTTTTTCTCTTGCATGAAGTTATTATGCTCCACATATTTAAGGGATTACAGGTTTAAGATAATACAAATGTATATTGTGAAATGCTGGCCATTTATTAAAATGTGTGTAATGAAATCTGTTGTTATACTGGGGGCAGGGAGCAAGAAGGGGGTGGATATCTTACTCAGTGAAAGCAGTGACATTGAATTAAACAACAAGTTTTCCATTTTGTTACTTGATCAATTCAAGAAAATATCTTAAAGGCATATGAAAAGGTCACTGCAAATCTCACATTTCTGCTATTCTATTATGAAGAACCCACTGAAAATATTTTGAAATAGCCACTTCGCCTGTGGAAAGTTTACAGAGCAAATTGACAATATGTCTTCACTGGCAGAGGCAACCCATGAACCTGCAACAAGCCAATTTATCGCTTTTCGTTTATTTTGTTTTAGATAGATGTAGCTTGAAGTGATTTTATTTTTAGTGTGAATAATAAAACTGAGGGTGATAGGAATCTATTTGGCTCTAAGCTACCACCACTGGAATTACCAGGACTTTAAAATTCTCTCTTGCAATGGGAGATTGCTGGGCCCTTACACAATCTTCTTGGGAGCCGTTACAATAGGCCAATTAGAGCTGCTTATCGGTTTCCACTGTGACACCTCCTGGCCTTATTCCTTCCTGCGCCTCAAGCCCCTAGCACAATGGTTATGTCCTGTCTTCAAATGCTAGTCATGCTGGACCCTGGGGCCTTGATGGCTGTAGTTCCCTATGCTACTCAATAGGAGAAGAAAGGGACATTTTTCTATCATTGCTGTAATTATTAATGACTTTCCTATGAGTTAGATTTACTGTTTTGTTTTTTTCATCTTTGATGAACTGGGATCAACAGCTCATTGCATGTAGATCAGAAAACAATTGATTGTTACAACTAACTGTATCTGTACCACTAACAATCAGCTTTAGAGCTTGCTTCTAGTACTTTGCCAATCACTTTTCTGGATAAGTCTCTTTTGTCTCTTTATTTGTTTAGAGTCATGATTCCTATGTACCGGGTACTTCTTCCTCAGACTTAACATTTTCCACAGAGGTCCTTTATAGTTGCTTCCAAACAACCTGAATAGTGCTTGCTAGTGCCAGATTTTTGGAAATAGATATGCATATTAGCCACCATCCCACTCCACCTTGACCTCAGGAATCATGTTCCTAGTAAGTCAGAACATTCCAAGTGCAGCATGAGCTTGTCATCAGTCCCACAAGGATCAAGAAAATTGATTCACTCTAATGATTTTTAAAAATGATATATTGACAAATTATAGTTGTATATATTTATGGAGTAAAAAGCTATGTAATGATATTTGAATGCAATGTGGAATGTTTAAATCAAGCTAATTAACCTATTCATCACCTCAAATATTTGGCATTTTTTGTGATAAGAAACATTTGTGGCTTACTCTCTTAGCTATATTGAAATATACAGTACTCAGTGATTAACTACATTCGCCACACTGTGCAATAGATCTCAAAACACAAACAAACCACAACAACAAAAACCAAAAACAAACTCATTCTTCCTATCTAAGGCTTTGCACCCTTTATTATCGTGTCGCCATTCCTCCACCATCCAGTCTCAGGTAAACACCTCTTCCCTATTTGTTTCTATGAGTTCAATTGTTTTACACTCCACACGTCAGTGAGGACATTCGGTATTTGTCTTTATGTGTTTAGCTTATTTCACTTAGCATGATGTCCTCCAATTCCATCTATGTTGTCATAAATGACTCTAGTGATTTTTCACCTTCCTGTACTTTTGGAAAACTCTATACAATATTTCTTTCCAGTTCCTTACTTTTCCCCCTTATCATTTCCTAGAGTTAAATACAACCTTCCTTTTGTTACTCTCCACACCTAAGACCCAATTCAGAAGTCTAATTTCTATATTGTGATGACGATAAAAGTATTGATAAGTAGATGAATAGATAAATAGATATGTGTGTATTTGATATAGGATACATATATTTGACATGTATCTTGCTATATAGCAAGAACGTTCTAGGGATCTACAGATAAATGGAATCTTAAGATTTGCCCTATTTGCATAGTGTGACAGGTACAACTCTTAAGCCTATAGCCCCCTCTACTGGGAGGATTTTCCCAGATTTATTATATGCACCTTAAGCAGGTGGTCTTTGTAAACCTTCTTTGAGTACTCTTGATCATGCCCTAATTAACTTAAAATCCCACCACTGTTCTGATTTATAGGATGCTACATGGATCCAAGCTTTTAAAGTGCCTGAAGTCTGTTTCTCAATAAACTTCATTTTCACTCACTCTGAAGATTTGGTGATGGGTTCGAAGTCTGTGTTCACCATAAACAGACCTTTTTTTTTTTTTACCTTTCTTTCCCTCTTGAACATCAGTGCTCATGAGGTTTCTTAGGGATAGCATCTTATTGACTATTGGACATAATGTATTAGGTGTCTGTCATGTACACCACAATAAGAAGATCTGTAGATACAGAGAAAGATGTGAGGTACCTTGTTTGGTATGTTTCCGTACTTGACTTTTGCATATGGTTAAAAAAAAAAAAAAGTAACACATAGGGTAGATGACTTTTATAATTTGTGTTCTGAAACTACTTAATAGCCCCAAATAATACCTTTTTCTTAAAAAGAGGACATGAAGTTCCCGAAGCATACTCCCAGACCCTTAAGTCAACACAAGCTGACCCAGACTAAGTATTGAGAATGCTGTTCTTCTCTGAGGCTCTGACTTGTTACAGGAATATGGTTTCTGCCAACTCTCCTAGGAGGGAGAACTAAAATTCTGTCCATCATCCTCATAGGTATGAGGTTCCCAAGAATGAGAGCAGTGCTGTTCTGGGAGGCCTTTGGGTTGCAGTGGAAGGAGCCCTGGGTGAGTTATGAGTGAGTTGGGGAATACTATCTTTTAAGAAGCACTATTTACTTCTCTCTTGGGGGTAGAAAAGTAGAAATGACAAATGCAAATTTTTTAAATGATAAGTTTTAGGTTCCTTGGATCACATTAAACTAAAAATTTCAAAATTGCAGACTATCTGCACATATCCAAACACATACTTGTGCAATGAGTACTTTAAAATTAAGTAGACAAAAAGGTACATGCAGAAATGGAAATTACAACAGTCACATGATGTGAATTATGTCTTTTAAATACTCATTAGCAAAAATGATCTCAATCATCATTATCAATCATCATCATTATAGTTGACATTTATTGGTCATTCATCATGTTTCACTCTTCTCTGTTTCTTTGCAGGCAATAGCCAAGTTGGAAATAAGTTTGGGGAATTAGAGGTCTAATAAAGACAAAACCCACTGCTTCGGTATTGGGGAGTAAATTTTGTTTGTGTCATTAAGTTGATGATAGTACACAAGAAAATAAAAGCTCCCAATAAAAACATGGAGCTTTGATGGGCACGGTGGCTCATGCCTGTAATCCCAGCACTTTGGGAGGCCGAGGCAGGCAGATAGCCTGAGGTCAGGAGTTCGAGATCAGCCTGGACAACATGGTGAAACCCCGTCTCTACTAAAAATACAAAAATTAGCCAAGCGTGATGGCAGGCACCTGTAATCACAGCTCCTGAGAGGCTGAGGCAGGAGAATTGCTTGAACCTGTGAGGCAGAGGTTGCAGTGAGCTGAGATCGCGTCATTGCACTCCAGCCTGGGTGATGAGAGCGAGATTTTGTCTCAAAAACAAAACAAAACAAACAAACAAAACATGGATCTTGAGGTAGCTTTCAGCTCAGCTCAGCTCAGCTTTGTGGGCTGTGTAGATAGTATTGTTTGAAGTCTCTAGAAATAGGCTGGAAAAGATAATGTATAGAACAAAAGACAGAGTTTTAAGATAAACTTTTCCTTTCCTTCCCACCTCCCTCCCTTGCTCCCTTCCCTCCTTTCTTCCTCTCTTTCTTTCCTCCTTTCCTCTCTTTTTTTTTCTTTTTATTTCTAAGACACAGCTATTTAAAAATCTGTAGACCTTCTCTATGATCTTTGGTTGGTCCTTGTTTGGTTCTAGGATGGGCGCCTCTTTAAACTCTATAGCATTAATCTGTTTGCCCTTGAATTGTTATGAACCAGGAGTCATATCTGAAAGCAAAAAGTCTTTTTGTTAATAACCCTTAAGAAATGCAGTATATACAAAGAGACCAAGAATAAACTATTGTGAAGCTGGCCGTGTAGGCAGCATCAAACAGATGGCATAAACATCTCTTTAGCAGCGGGAAATTAGTGTTAAATTATATACTGAATCAGGGCAGAGGTGTTTCAATCATTATCTTTTTCTAGCTCTTTTTTAAATTAGGTTTTCTTAAGTTATGACCACTTCCTTGGGACCATCTAGGAAAGGCATACATTACATAGTGCCAGGACCAAAATACTAAAGCAGGTCCCACCTCACCCCTAAGCCTGAGGCTCTTTATATAGGGTACTAGCTCTCTCTGGCACACTGTCTCTTTTGCTTATTAAAGTCAACTTTCAGGAAGAGTTCCAAAGGTAACTGTCATGAATGTGACAATGACAGAGAGCTGAAAGTTAATCTTTCTAACATCACTTTTATTTGCCTTTTAACAGAACAACATTTTAAGCAAAGGAATTGAAACTTTTATTCTGGAATTTCAAGTCTTTTTGGAGAGTTTGTAGGGGATGTATATAGATAGGGCATGAATTCCTTTTGAACCCCCTTTCTTACCCTTCCTCCTTTCCTACTGAATTCATATTATATAGACATCTAGCAACAAAGCAAACAAATAATTTGAATCCTGTTTCAGCCATTTGCTACAAATATGCTCTTGGGCAAATTATTGGACCTGTCTCTGAATTTTCTTCATTTGCAAAATATGTAAGGACTAAATTAAGTAATATATAAGGTGTTATATCTGTCCCCTAATATTAATTCTTCATCACACATGATAAACATTTGTTTTCCAGAGATGAATTGAGTGGTTCTTCTCTTTACTCCACAGTGAAAATTAAACCGTGCCAAACCATTTGTTTATTCTCTCACTTCCATGCACCAAAAGTTTGCAGCCTCTCTTGCATTAAATTTTGCAAGAAATGCAAAATGATTAACATTTGGAATATTAAGCATGACTTTAAGTAGTAATAGCAGAAAAAGAAGGTCCTTATAATTCAAAGATTATTATTAAATTGTTGTATTTAAACTATAACTTTAACATATCATTTGGAAGGCTATTGCTAAGGTGGTTTGATAGGAGTAAAAAACTAGTTGAAAAGTCGGATGGAGGGATAAGGGAACTAGATGGAGGGATAAGGAATAAAATAAGAAAATGACAAATACAGCAAAAGAGAGCTGAGGACCTTGTGAGATGGTGAGGAGTGAGGACACAGCTGACCTACATGTGACATGCCAAAATAATGTTTGAGCTTCTAGGTGGCAGGGAGCAGGTGGGGATGCTATGCATGGTGTTGAAGATAAGGACTTTCCCAGCTGAAGAGACTATGAGGAAAACGAAAGGATAGACATCCTTTTTATACTTGTTTAGACTGTTCCAAAGGCTGGTCTTTCGGGCATTTTTGTCTCAATATATGCAAAAGCAAAACCAAGTGGCAGAGATAGTTACACATTTCAGTCTGGAAGCGCATTCCTGTCAGAGCACCTAATTGCTTTGATCCAGTATTGTTCTTCTTTTTCTATTTTTTCCCCAGAGAATCTAAGCAGATCATAATGATGAAGACTCTCCTTTGAGAAAGCCAGAAGGCAGGCATATCTGCACACTTGCTCTTTCAGTCAACCTTTGTTACAGATGATTTGGCATTTTCCCCACTTCCAAACCCCAAATTAAGTCTAGGCCTCTCATCAGTTTATTTTCAAAATCATGTCATCTTATTTTTCTTGCATGAAATATACAGATGGGTTTTTGTGATAGGGCACTCATTTCTAGTTTCTTTACTCTTCTCCTTCTTGCATATAGTTGAGGGCATGTTAAAAAATTATCAGCAATTTGTATTGTATATAATTCAGTCACTTGAATTTGTATTCTCTAATCTTTGGCATACAAAAGAAAAGATAACATGAAACAAGTTCTTTTATCATGGCAGGGTTGCTTGGCATGGAATATACATTTCGTCTAATTGCTCATTCAGTAGGGAGTTGCTGGAGTAGGTTGGGATGGGGGATAGACTGCAATGTTACTGTGTACTTTGCTCTAAGTGAAAATCAGAAAAGGGGATAATTAATTTTCTTAGGGTTGTGTTATCAATTACTGTGTTCTCTTTTGCTTTTTAGATAATAGCCATGGTGTTTGTGCCAAATTATTTCAAGAGACTATGTGGCATGTGTAATGAACAGTAGCTAGGAATGGAGAGGATCGACATAGTGCATGAGGCTCTTTATGGAGACGAGAACTGCAATCTTTATTGTAAGAGACTTCCATTTTCAGGCACAGGAAGTTTCCTCAAGAAGACTGAACCCATCTAATGTGCACTGGGTGGAGGAAATATGGTTTAAAGAAGTGTCCTAGGTAAATATACAAACAGATGCATGAGTCTCAGAGGTATAGATCTGACTACTGATTAGGATCAGATCATTGGTTGGGGTCTTATCTTCAGCATAAAGTGAACAATTGAGATTTTGCTGGGCTAGGTTCTCCTTCATACAAAAATTATCATCTTGGAGCCAGAATTTGGATTTGGGTATTGACAAAGGTCAATTATATATTTTGTGCCTTGCGCCTGCAAGGAACAACTAGCCATTTTCTAGAATCATGGGTAGTCGTAAGAAGTTAGAAGCAAAATTATATGGTCTTGATCATGACCTTACTTTGTATTTTCTCAAAATTTTCTAGCTACAGTTTCAACAACATACATTTATATTTGTTTGGCAATGGCTCCTACTACTTCCTCCAGGATTCCAGGGAGTTTGAGAGTAGATGCTTTCATCTTCCTAGTGTTCGGCTCATGTTAAGGACATATTAAATGCTTATAAGATGAGTGAACACATAAATGACTTCTAGCCCATAAAGCTTTTAAAAATTACAGAAAAGGTCAGATGGCTTTTGTAGAGTCAGCCAAGATCTCCTGACTCGCTGACTGATTTTTCTTTCAATAAACACATATTTGGTACCAGGAATAATGAGAGGGTAGATTAACACATGGTGATCTCTTTGCTAAATACAGGGCACATTGGAAAGGGGTTATGGAGTAAATACAATGAAGAACAAGCATGCTTTCTGCTTTTAAGCAACCATAATCCAGTGAACTACACAAGGAGATAAACAAAGAGTTAATAAATGTACAAATTATTCTAACAGAAGTGTGTCTATGGTGTCTATGAGTGGAGATGAGTCAGTCTGGGAGGTTCAGAAAGGTGCTAAGAGGAGGTAAAATACGAGCTTTAGCCTTGACCTTCAAAGGGAAGCTAACTTGGCAGAAATGGGGATTTGGGGTAAGGAAACGAAATGGACAGACAGACAGGCACAAAAGATCCAGTGTTCAGTTCTATGCCTTACACCATACCAAATGAATGAATGAATGAATATCTGCTTTGCATAGCACATTAACTTCCCAATGATCCTCTGCTGCATATGCACAGACATTAGAGAATTCTTTTCAGGGTGTTTCCCTATTATAGCCATTTGGGAGTGTGAGAAATTACATTCAACAACCCGGAAAACTACCCCCAGAGCTTTCATTAACATCTGTGTATCATCTCCTTGTGCTGGTAAATATCTCTATTCGTATCTGCAGTCACTCTGCCCAAGTTTTAATGCTGGCAAATAAAACTCAAGCACTCGTCAGAAAATAAAATATTTACCCAGCACACTACCACAAACAAAGTTATTGGAATGGTGCACCATTTCAATAACCATTGAGCACATGAATTTAATGAGATAAAGGATGTATTTTATCCAGAACATAAAGATGTAGTGATGGTGACCAGAGGAAATGTGGGGAGCCACTTCTCTGGCTAAGGTCTCCCCATTAGGAAGGGAAGAGCATCACAGTAAAATGGGTATGAGCTGCGGGGGCATTTGATCACTCTTTTTTCTTCCTTTCTATGCATCAGCTGTGTCTACTTTTAGATAATCTGGCAAAAACCTTATTACTATGTACTGGACCCCAAAGGAGACCTGGAGGGTGATCCAGAAAAAAAAGGAGCTACGAGCTCTATGTGCTTTTTCAACATATACAATCTACCGTCTGCTACCTCTGAAGCCAGAGTGGACACTGAAGCAGAATAAGATGATTTTTAAATTTATTTTGTGCTTTAATTCAGAGGAGAAGGAAAAGGCTACAACAACTCTATATTCATATTATTACTGTGATTCTAAGTGCCCTGGCTTAGTGGAAATTTGAGGTTCTCTATGAAAAGGGTCCTGGCCATTCCAGCATCTGCTCTTGTCTTTGAATTTCTATTTGCATTTTCCCAATTAAGTCACAGAGCTTTAAATTTTTATGCTTTTGTGTATGCTGTTCTCTCCTCAAAGTCTCCTAGGCATCCTGCAAAACCCATCTCCAAACCTAAATCCTAGAGACACAGAAGAAACTGAATCCCTCTACCACCGTTATGGAGTATTGTTGCTACTGATATGCATGGTACCTGAGGACAGGGAAAGTGTTTGCCTTGTGAATTACCCCAACTTCTGCACTCAGAACAGCTCCTTTCATAGAATAAATGCTCAACAAATATTTGTTGAATTAATAAGTAATCAATGCTGGAATTTATTCAAAACCTAGAGATTTTAAGCTTGCTTTTGTGAATAAGCTCCCTTACCCTTGTTGGCCTGGCTTAGATCATATTCAGAAGGATGAATGTTTGGTGGAGTTCTCCACACACTCCCTGATTTATTCTCGGCTCCCTGATTTATTAAGCTTGCACTGACTCAGACGGCTGAGCTCTCCCCACCCTCCACCACATACATATTGCTAAGTCCCAGGAGAACTGCATTACACATACCACCTGCCTCCCACTCCCCTCCCCGCACGCTTGGTTTTTAGTAATATTAGCGAGAAGAAATGTTGCTGCCTTCAAAATGGTGAGTGAAAGTGCCAAACCAGTGTATGATATGCAGAGGTCTTCCCCCTGCCACATAAACAACAAGAACAAACAATAGAAGTAAAAGGTACATCTCCTCCAGAACAAGTGCTCACTGAGTATGTATCCTGCAAAGGACAGCAAGGCAACTGACTGCATGGGATCCACCATACGCCTGTGTGATCCAGCTCAGCAGAGGGAAGAAGGGAAGGAGGGAGGGAGGCCTGGGGCTGTAGGAAAAGATTTCCGGAGAAGGAACATGGGACAGAGTTAGTCTTAAAAAGAAAAGAAAGCCTCAGATGCATAAAGAAAGTGTGATGTTCTCCAGGTAGGGGCTAAGTCTGTGAGTATGCTCTGCAGACAGATAGGCAGACAGGCACAGTTTGTCCCTAGGAGATGGGTGAGGCACACGGTCCCTGCTGCAGAGCCATAAGAGACAAAGTTAGAGGGAGAGACCGGAACTGGTAGGCCTTGAATGCTGGAGTAAACAGTTTGGGCTTCACCCAACACAAGTTAGACACCATTTTCATTTGTTCTCTTAAGCCCCTGTGCTCTAAGACGGAATCTCAGTTGTGCTGACAAACATTTCAAGCTAGTGCCTCAGAGAATATATTCTCAGTTGCTTTTCCTCCAAGTCTGAGTCCTTTGCAGCATTCCTCCCCAGTGGTCCCAGGAGGCGAGTATCCTCACACATTTAGGGACACATACCAGTAGCTGCTGTAGGTGATACTTTCTCTTTATTAGGAAAGCCCGTTTCCAGTGCTGAGTACCTAGAGGCACCCTGTGGTTTTCCTGTACGTCTTTTTCTGTCAAGCTCAGAGATGACCGTGGCAGTTCTGGCCTGGATCCTGAGTAGAGCGACTGTATTTTAAGTTCCATTTTGGTGCAAAGAGACGAGGAGACAGATTTTTTTTTTCATTCTGAAGTTATTGATAGGAAAACATCACCGGCTCTGCTGAAGCCAGGGATGTTTTCCAAAACGCTGAAATTCTGAGCTGATGCCAGTGTCCACAGAATCCCTGTATGCTAATTTATGGCAGAGCTGGAAATTGCAAATTTTGAAATGCATTTTCAAATCTGTGGTGTTGAGTGAAACGTTATTAAGTGCATATTAGTACCTCAGTAGATCTCACTAATGGTTTAACTATCAGAAAATTTCACCATATGTGTAATATTATCAAAATGAATCAATACCTTAACCTCGAGGCTGATTCCTCAATTACTGTAACTATCAGTTGCTAATTTGAATGCTTTTTACACTCTGCTCCCCCTTTACACTGTCCACGCTGCCCATGTGAAGGCAACCGAGAGCACAAATAAATTGAGCATGAACAATTAGACTATTCAGCTTTGGGTGATCTAAAGAGAGACGTGAAATACCATTACATGGTGTAGTGATTTTGAATCTCTGGGCTGAGGCATGACTCCAGCTTACTGAATCTCTTAGTCCTGCCCGGAGTATAAGATGGATTTTTAAAGACCTGAAGCAATTCTAAAGCATCTGATGTTTTCAAATGGTAATGAAGAGTTTAGCCAAGATGCTTTACATAGCATCTAACAGAGCTATTATCAGCTATGATGTTACTCAGTGGGGCTGCCATTTGAAACTGCTTTTTTAGGGCAGAGAAGATCTAGCTTTGAATGGTGATTGAAGGACGGACGCTAAGCTTCTGCCGCCTCTGGGAGAGGTCTAATTTTATATTCTAGTGTAGGCACATGGCTCTAGCCGGAGGACCTCGTGTGATTAAACATGGTTGGGGAAGAGACAAGACCACTCTACTTTGCCTTCTTTTTCGCTTTAGCCTGAAGCCAGTTTGCTGCCCTTGGGGAGGAGATAAAATCTGAGTGACAAAATAACTGAACTCCAGAAAACAAAGAAATATATCTGGCAGTTTTCAGTGATCCTCCAAAGCAAAACAAATCAGGGATACCTCACTGACTAATAACCAAAGGTGTCAATGGCTTTTACTCACCCACTATCACTAAGTCCACATGTTCCGTCAAGTCACAAAGCAACTGGGTGCTTGCAATATAATCCAGGCTGGGGAAAAGGAAATTTCATCAAATATAATTAACCTACTTTAGATAAAGACTAGTGTTTTTGGTTTTGCTCTTCTCATGAGATTCCTAAGGTAATGGAAACCTAGGGAAATAACAGTGTTTGCCGGGCCCAGGTTAGTGGCATAAATCTAAATGCTAACCAAAGTTGGGCAGGTAAGTGGATTAGTAGAGAGCAGGATTTGTCAAACTCTAATATTCATATGAATCACCTGGGATCTTATTAAAACTCAGATTGCTGGGCCTTTTCCCTGGATATTCTGATTGAATTGTTTGGAGTGGGGCCAGTGAATTTGCATTTCTTTTTTTCTTTTTTTTTTTTGACTGGGGGCAGGGGGATGGAGCCTAGCTTTGTTGCCAGGATGGAGTGCAGTGGCATGATCTCGGCTCATTGCAACCTCCACCTTCCAGGTTCAAGCGATTCTCCTGCCTCAGCCTCACAAGTAGTTGGAACTACAGGGGCGTGCCACCACACCCGGCTAATTTTTGTATTTTTAATAGAGACGGGGTTTCACCATGTTGGCCAGGATGGTCTCGATCTCCTTACCTCGTGATCCACCTGCCTCGGCCTCCCAATGTGCTAGGATTACAGGCGTGAGCCACGGTGCCCAGCCCTGAATTTGCATTTCTAATAAACTTCCAGGGGATGCTGACCTGGGGCTCTGTGAGCGACACTGTGAGTAACACAGGAAGGTGAACAGGGCTAAGAGGATGCTACATTGAAGGGTCTGCTTCACTAAAAGGAATTGGAGGCGACTTAATTTCAGCCAATTTCTATGCAAGGATAGAGGCCTACTATTGTTGTAAATCATCTGAATTTTGGTGAAATTTTTAGTTGCAAGAATCCAATTTGCTATTTTTGCTTAAAATTCTGAGACCCATGTGTCAGATAAATGTGGTCAGTAGGCCACCAGTTTAAGACAGCAGGCCTTGTTATGATTACTGCAAGAGGAGAGTGGGCATTATTTAAGGGAGTGTTGTGAAATGTAAATTATAAAATAATAAAAAGCAAAATTCTCAAAGTGTGGAGAAAAAATGTAAACTCTCACCATCTGATTCCTATACTTTGATCTCTTCTAAGTGGCTTTTTCAAAATCTCAGGTGAGACAAAATGCACAGGATTCTATTCTAAAGAACAAACACGGCCATTCATACAATATGTGAACAAGGAAATTGTACATTAGACATTTCCTGTGTGTATCTTAATTAATTACCCTGAACTGAGACCTGTGCTTATTATGGGCATGAATGCCTCTATGGGGGATGTTGGCAAATAATGTTTTGTTTTGTTTATTTCTGTCGACAGCAAGGCCAATTAGTACATCTGTGCTGTATCAGGAAAATGTGAGCTGAAATGAGAGTGACATTCAGAAAAGATTTCTTTTCAAGCTCTATGTCTTTAGGAAGCCTCCGTGCAGTGACCTTATACTTGGAATTCAGCTTTCAGCTGGTATATCCAGCATTAAAGGTGACAGGGAAAATAAAAGTCTTCCTTCCAAAGATTGTGTGTGCCTTTGGCAAAGGTTATAGATGTGATGTCTTCGAACATCCTTCTTCATGATGGCTCTGTCGCTGGAAATGGGCAGAGAAGAGAAAAAATCTGCAGCAAGCTAAAGCTGTTTTCAAAGTAATGATTGCCAAATCCTGTATCTCTTGAATGCAGAAAAGTGTGGGTTTCATATTTACATCTAAATATCTAGTTTGATTATCATTTTGTTTCTTTCCTCTTCTATCTTGTCATACTTATGTAGATATAGGATTAAAAAAAAAAAAAAAACCCGGTGTGAAAAAAAGAGCAAAATATCCCAGCCTCACCATGACATTTTTTTGAGATTAGAAGCAACTCATTAACTTACGCTGGTCTTGGACTTTTTCCCCAACCCACCTTGTTTTTCGGCCAGGGATAACAGAAGGCAGGAGCATAACATGTGCCCTTTCAGTCCACTGTCACTGCCTGAAGGGATCCAGATGTTTCTAAACATGGCTGATTACAGGTCATTGTCATTATTTTCAGCAATTTTTCATTCACTGCCCAGGGTAGGCTGGGAACTGGAGACAGAAACAAGAACTGACAAAAATGCACTTTCAGATTTACAGTCCTTCAGATTGATTTGTTATGTACCAACACTCTTCTCTCTGATTCCTCAGGCCAGTTTAAGCTTTTGGCATATTCACAGTGCTCCTATCTACCAGTTAGAACCCTACTGAGGGCAGACAAGGTGGCTCATACCTATAATCTCGGTGCTTTGAGAGGTCAAAGGGAGAATTGCTTGTTCCCAGAAGTCCAAAACCAGCCGGGGTGACATAATGAGACACCATCTCTACAAAAATCAAATTAGCTAGGTGTATGCACCTATAGTCCTAACTACTTGGCAGACTGAGGCAGGAAGATTGCTTGAGACCAGGAGTTGGGGGTTACAGTGAGCTATGATTGTGCCAGTGTACCCCAGGTTTGGCAATAGAGCAAAATCCTGTCGAAAGAAAGAAAGAAAGAAAGAGAGAAAGAAAGAAAGAACTTTACTGACCAACTCAAATTATATCTATTCTTTGAAGATTTTCATGGCTGACTAGGCTAATGTTCTTGTATTATATTTGTAATATAATATTTCCTGTATTGTATTTCTTGTAATATATTTCAATCATTCAGTGGAATACACATTAGAGTGAGACCACTGTGGGTTCCATTCCTGACACTCCTGCTACTAATGACTTGTATGCTGTTGGACAAGCTTCGCCACATTTACCAGCACATTTCTGATGTCCTGTTGTCAATTTGGAATCATTACCAGCCCCTTTTACATTGTCCTCTGTATAGAAGGGGGAAAGTCTGTAACAATAATACCCAGAAACATTTTTCCTATGTGGTCCTAAGATCGATTCCATTATGTTTGTGAGATTTAAACATTGGATGAGAAGGAGAGCATTTCTTCTCCGGTGGTTGTTGCAGGCAGAAACACGGGCAGACAAGAATGTCATAACCTTGACCTAGGGTGCCTGGAGAAGTACCCACACAGGTGACACAGACAGTGGAAATCCCTGGCAGCTCTTCCCTGTGATTGTTGATGTGTGCGTCTTCCTCTGGATGAACGCCTTTAATTCCTGCTTTAGTGACACAGGTGATGAGATCCTGTGCACAGGTTTCTTGATTTTGGAATTCCACTAGAAGCTTCTCTGATTTTCAGCTCCCTTATCCAGGAAGAGATCCCAACAATTGTGCAAGCCTCTAGTTCCTGTATAAAAAGAGTTTTACTCGGACTAGTTGGAGAGTCTTTAGTTTTCTTGACCAAACCCTGAAGGATACAAAGTCTCAATCCCTCATTACCAAAACAGAGATTAAAAACATGCTCACCCAATAAGGTTATTGTGGCATGATATCTACTGCTCAATAAATCCTAAATGCCTTCTTGATTTAGTAGTGCAAAGCACCTGGGCCAACACTCTAGCACTTGGCTCACAGACTTCGTTAATTAATGCAGTGCCCAGCCCCGTTCTAGTTGTATCATGGCACTGAATATGTGTGTACTGATAGAGTGGTTCTTGGGTCAGGGCTGGCTAATTTCTAGCATATCTGCTACAATGTTTCATGGCATAGGTGTAGAGCCCTTGGGGGAGTCCGCCAACCACTCACTTGTAAAGTATCTTGATAAGGCTACAATTTGGGATTACTTCTTCCCAAATAACAACTAGTAATACATGTTCCCTAAAATCAGCAGCAGTGATATTTCACTGTCTTCTTGCCTTTTTTCTAAAATAAAATGTGGGTTATTACTGTAGATTTAAGATGTATACAGGTGAAAGCAGTAGGTCTCAAGATCAGTTTCGATGTGGTGGTGACCTTCTGGATGCCTGCAGGTATCATGTCATCATTCTATTCATTAGTCAATAAGGAGAACAATAGAAATAAATTTTGTTACTTTTTATTTCTATATAGAGTTAAGTGCAGTGATTCTTTTGCACTCTCCATAAATGTAACAGCTGTGATTTGTACTGACATTTTTAAAAGCGTCTGCATTTAGGGGTTATTGATGGGGCACACTAACCCCTAGGTGATGCGAATTCTAGAAGCCAAACAAGACAAGTATGGGATACCAAGAAAGACACTATCCTTTTGGAAGAAGACTTTTTGGCTTGTTTGCCCCTTTAAGCTGGGGTAGTCCCTCTGGATCAAGCTCTCTGAAGGAGAGCTATACTTTATTTCCTAATGCAGGTGTCTTGTTTAACCTTCATGCACTTTCCCCACAGACACATCCCCTCTGGTCAGCAACATTCTATTTCTGCTAAAACTGAGTCTCTGGAGTCATACTGACTTGGCTCAAACACTGTCTTTACCAGTTAGCAGCTGTGTGACATTAGGCAAATTAACAGAACCTCTCTGTGCCTGGGTTCTTTTCTTCAATAAAGAGAATGTGAGAATAATAATAGCAACTGAGTCAGAGAAATTGAGAAGAATAGAAAAGATACATATATAAAGTCTTTAACATCATCATTTACATAAAAAGCATTCAAAAAATGTTAGCTTCTATTATTAGGGTAGGCAATACCTATACAAAATAGCTTACATTTTGGGAGAAATGCTTACCATATTCTAGTAACTTCGCTAATCATGTAGAAAGATAAAATGTGAGTAAGATGTGGTGTTTCTCTCTTGTCTCAGGAAGCTCACATCCAGTGGGGAGATGTGACCCACATGTAAAAACTCAAAATACAAGGAAACAAACAAGCAAAGAAACAGTGTGCTTTAAATTTTAGAAGGGAGGCAGAAATTTGAGTGGGTGTTAGGGACAGGTGCAGAAAAGTCAAAGGAGGACCTCCGAGTAGACTGGAAGTTCCCAATAGAGTCAAGTCTCTGAGTTAACACACGGTACAGTAGCAGATAGTGGAGAAAGAGGCTGCCAAATGTACAAGTCTTAATGGGGAAAAGGGTAAGAAAAGCATAACTTAACTCAAGAAGTAATATGCATAGGAAATAACTGTTAGTTTTTACTATGGTTAACTCAACTGGAGAGATTGAGCATCATGCTGCTTTGAAATAAAGTGCTAAGAACAATAAAATTAAAAGGACCTTACTGCTATAGTTGTCCTTCTTTGCAACTTAACAGTCAAGCTAAACAGCATAATAGATTTGAGCTCTTGTTCCCTCTTCCTTCTCTCCAACGAACAATTATTTCCCTCCTTGTTCTGGAATAGGCTCCATATGAAGAAGAAAATACTACAGGGGAGGTGTATGAATAAAATAATGAATAACCAGGGGGTGAGTGCAAACCCTCAATGACCAGAGATCTAGCAGAAAGGTAATAGGGAAAAGAGGCAATGATAAATGCCCTGTGTGTATGTGTACATAAAATCAGCCCTGGTAAAAAAAAAAATCACTATACACAAATTGCGTGGTTTACAACTTGAGTATGCTAATTGAAAAAGCATAGGTCCAAATAATTAGGATTTCAGAGCTCTTCATTCATCTAAAATACAGTGGGCATCAGTTATGTATCACCATAGTGCTTGGCACCAAATGAATATTGAATGAAGTTTGTTTAGTTCTCCATTTTTGTCATGGAGTCTAACTGCTTTGTGCATTATCTCATTGAAGTTCTCACACCTATCCTATGAAGTAGGCACTATATCTGTCTCTGTTTTACAGATGAGGAAATAAAAAAGTTGAGGAGAGTAAATAGCTTGCTCAACAGTACACAGCTATTAAGTGACAGAGCAAATATTTGAGTCCAGACAATTGAAACCAGAGCTCAAGATATTACCGTGGTGTTCCGTATATGGCCTCCAATGATCTCTGTGCTTTCGGGACCAACAGCTGTGGATGAGACAGACATGCAGAATACGTTGTGTGCATTTAATAAATGCCACAATAGAGGTATATAGAAGGGTCTGTCTGAGAACACAAGAAGAAAATAGTAAATTTCTGAGTAAGGTAAGAAAGGCTTCCCTGAAGCAGTAACACTACAACTGAAGCGTAGGGCTGGATAGTTCTTGACAGCTGTGGGTGTCAGGCAGGAGTATGATGCTAGGAAAATAGAGAAAACATTAAGAGGATGTGTTCATGCATCCTTGGAAGCAGGCTCAGTCAACATCTATCAAAACGTAAATGGGCCATGCCTTTCATATCTGTAATTTCACTACTAACTGTGAAAGACTAAAAAAAAAAAAAAAAAAAAAAAGCACAAAAATGCTTATCTGAAATATTGTTTTTAAGTAGGGAAAATAAGTTATCTAAATGTTCAACAACATAACATATACAAAGTAATTCTATTTCATCATTAAAAGTGAAGATGAATGCCCACCTACAACAGACCACTTAGTAGCAAGGATGGGTAAAGATAATCTCATATATAAAAGATTGAATGCAAATACGCTATTGGCATAAAGAAAAGCCTGGAAGGATTTCCCTAAAATGTGAAGAGCTGTCACTTCCAGGTAGTTAAATTGGGGGTGTTTTAGTTTTCCCTTTCACTTTTTTGGATGGCTTGCCTTTTGACAATGACATGAATCCCAAAAAATTCAGGTATATTGTGACACTATTCACAATAGCAAAGACTTGGAATCAACCCAAATGTCCATCAGTGACAGACTGGATTAAGAAAATGTGGCACATATACACCATGGAATACTATGCAGCCATAAAAAAGGATGAGTTCGTGTCCTTTGTAGGGACATGGATACAGCTGGAAACCATCATTCTCAGCAAACTATTGCAAGAACAGAAAACCAAATACCGCATGTTCTCACTCATAAGTGGGAGTTGAACAATGAGATCACTTGGACACAGGAAGGGGAACATCACACTGGGTCCTATTGTGGGAGGGGGGAGTGGGGAGGGATAGCATTAGGAGATATACCTAATGTAAATGACGAGTTAATGGGTGCAGCACACCAACATGGCACATGTATACATATGTAACAAACCTGCACGTTGTGCACATGTACCCTAGAACTTAAAGTATAATAAAAAAGAAAAAGAAAAAGAAAAGAAAAGGGAAAAAACAAAAACAAAACAAAAAAAACTCAAAGCAAAACAATAAGCTTGGGAGACCAGCAACATAAATATTAAGCAAATGAATTACAGAATAGGTCTGTTGGGGTGAGGCATAGACAGAGGTAAAAGCAAATGGAAAAAAGTAACAAGGTGCCTAATATGTCTCTTTCTTTACATATAACTGATGATTTTAGTGATGACGTAACTTAAGGAAGTAGAAAGGTTCAAAGTTAAGAAAGATTATCTGTTTAGGACATTACCAAACTGCCATCCCATACACTTTTAATTCTTTTACTCAGTGCTACCCTCTGTGTGCCTCCTCTCACAGAGGGCTATAGATGTGCAGATATATTGATCCTCTTAGCCTTTGGGCAACATGTAGGGCTTTGGAGAGCAGAGCCCCTGGGCCAGGAACCACTGGCCTTGGATTGTCTCTTCTGTTGACTCCAACAAGCCATTACAATATTTTGTTCTATGTGAGTTGTAAGGTGAACAATGATTGGGACCACTGACTAAAGAGACCATTTTATGTACCCCATTGCTTTGTGAAAAGTGTAACTGGAACCCACAGAAGTTTAAAAACTTTCTCAAAGGTATGTAGCTCATTAGTTAAATAGGCCAGTTACTTATCCAAGTAGAAATAAGAATATTTACAAACAAAACAAAACAAAACAAAACACACACACAAAAAGAAAACTTTGAATCCCAATCAAAATGGAAGATCACGCAACAAAAGAACTGAACTCCAGGAATGATATAAGCATGACTTGTTTTATTGCACTTCATGGAAAATGCATTTTTTTACAAATTGATGGTGTGTGGCAATCCTGCATCTTGCAATTCTTTTTCTTTTCTTTTTTTTTTTTTTAATGGAGTCTTGCTCCTGTCACCCAGGCTAGAGTGCAATGGCATGATCTCGACTCACTGCAACCTCTGCCTCCTGGGTTCAAGCAATTCTCCTGCCTCAGCCTCCCGAGTAGCTGGGATTACAGGCGCAAGCCACCACGCCTGTATCATTTTTGTATTTTTAGTAGAGAATGGGTTTTGCTGTGGTGGCCAGGCTGGTCTTGAACTCCTGACCTCAGGTGATCCGCCCACCTCGGCCTTCCAAAATGCTGGGATTGCAGGTGTGAGCCATCATGCCTGGCCTGCATCTTGCAATTCTACTGGTGCTACATTCTAATAGTGCTGCATTCCACTAGTGCAATTCTACTAGTGCTACATTCTACCAGCATGTGCCCACTTTGTGTCTATGTGTCATATATTGGTAATTCTCATAATATTTCAAACATTTTTCATAATGATTATATCTGTTACAGTGATCTGTGATCAGTGATCTTTTATGTTACTATCATAATTATTTTGGGGCACCACAAACCTCACGCATGTGACGGCAAATTTAATTAATCAATGTTGTGTGTGTTCTGACTGCTCCATTGACCAGCTGTGTCCTGTCTCTCTCCCTCTCTTTGGGCCATCTTATTCTCTGAGACACAACTATATTGAAATTAGGCCAATTAATAACCCTTCAAATGGCCTCTAGGTGTTCAAGTGAAGGAAAAGCCACATATCTCTCACTTTAAATCAAAAGTTAGACATGATTAAGCTTAGTGAGCAAGGCATGTCAAAAGCCAAGGCAGGCTGATAGCTAGGCCTTTTGCACCACATAGTTTGCAAAGTTCTGAATGCAAAGGAAAAGTTCTTGGAAGAATTTAAAAATGGTACTCCAGTGAACACACAATAGTAAGAAGCAAAACAGCCATATAGGTGCTATGGAGAAAGTTGTAGTGGTCTGGCTGGAAGATCGAACAAGCCAGAACATTTCCTTAAGCTACAGCACAATTTGGAGCAAGTGGTGCTAACTCTCTTCAATTCTATGAAGGCTGAGAGAGATGAGAAAGCAACATAAGAAAAGTTTGAAGCTAGCAGAGGTTGGTTCATCAATTTAAGGAAAGATGTCTTCTCTATACACAACATAAAAGTGCAAGGTGAAGCAACAAGAGCTGAGGGAGAAACTACAGCATATTATCCAGATCTAAGATAATTGATGAAAGTGACTGCACAAAACAATAGATTTTCAATGTAGATGAAAGAGCATTCTATTAAAAAAAAATAAATAAAAGATGCCATCTAGGATTTCATAGCTAGAAAGGAGAAGTCAAGGCCGGGCTTCAAAGCTTCAAAGGACAGGCTGATGATCTTTTTTGGGGTCAACGCAACTGGTGATTTTTAACTTGAAGCCAACATTCATTTACCATTGCAAAAATTCTAGGGCCCTTAAGAATTATGACACATTTATTCTGCCTGTGCTCCTGAAAAGAAGCAACTAAGTCTGCATCATAGCATATCTGTCTACAGCATGCTTTACTGAATATTTTAAAGCCATTGTTGAGAACTACTGCTCAGGAAGAAGACTCCTTTCAAAATATTACTGTTCATTGACAACACACCCAGTCACCCAAGAGCTCTGATGGAGATATACAAGAAAATTAATGTTGCTTTTATGCTTGATAACACAACATCCATTCTGCAGCCCATGAACCAAGGAGCAATTTCAACTTTCAAGTCTTATTATTGAAGAAGTACATTTCATAAAGTTATAACTGACATACATAATGATTCCTCCAACGGATCTGGGCAAAGTAAACTGAAAACCTTTTGGAAAGGATTCAATATTCTAGATGCTATTAAGGACATTTGTGATTCACGGGAAAAGGTCAACATATTGACATTAATAAGAGTTTGAAAGAGGTTGATTCCAGCCTTCATGTATCACTTGGAGGGCTTTAAGACTTCAGTGAAGAAAGTAACTGCAGATGTGGTGGAAACAGCAAGAGAACTAGGATTAAAAGTGGAAGCTGAAGATGTGACTGAATTGTTGCAATCTCATGAGAAAATTTGAACAGATGAGAGTTGCTTTTATGGAAGTGCAAAGAAAATATTTTCTTGAGATGGAATCCACTCCAGGTAAAGATCCTGTGAAAACTGTTGAAATGACAAAGGATTTAGCATATTACATAAATTGGGTGAGAGGAGGGTAAGGAATGAAATACCACCCTATTGGGTAGAATGTACACTCTTTGGGTGATGTGTACACTAAAAGCCCAGATTTCACCATTATGCAATATAGTTATTTAATGTAACCACACTTGTACCCCTAAATCCATAAAAATAAAAAATAATTTCAAACATTAATAAATAAATAAGAAGTGCATCAAGAAAAGAATATTACGTAAACTTAGTTGATAAAGCAGTGACAGGTTTTAAGAGAATTGGCTTTAATTTTGAAAGAATTTCTACTGTGGGTGAAATGATATCAAACGTACAAATAAATCTTTGGTAAAAGGAAGAGTCAATTGGTAAACTTTATTGTCATATTTTAAGAAATCGCTACAGCCACCCAAAACTTTAGCACCATCCTATTCAGTCAGCAGTGATCAACACTGAGGCAAGACCCTCTACCAGCAAAAAGATTTTACAACTCATTGAAGGCTCAGATGATTGTGAGCATTTTTTAGCAATAAAGTATTTTTGAAGTATGTACAGTTTATAGATATAATGCTACTGCACACTTAGACTTACAGTATAGCACAAATATAACTCTTATATTTACTAGGAAAATAAAATAATGTGCAACTTTCTTTATCGAAATTTTTGCTTTATTGCAGTAATCTGGAACTGAATCCACAGTGTCTCCAAAGTATGCCTACATTTTGACAAAGTAAGTCACCTGACTTTCAAGGGCTCTGCTCATTTGAGTATCTGACATTGAATTAGGAATAAAATTATCAGCCCGTATCAAGTAAATAGTTGGGAATTCAAAATGTTAGCATAGTTCACACAATATGGTACTTTTTGCTTGTTTTCATCTAGTCTTGTTTTAACAGTCTGTCTGTAAAAAAACATTAGTCTTTATGGTGTTGTCTTCTGCTGGAAAGTTCAGTTCCACTATTGATTAGTTATGATACTTATGCTCATGTTTGTCTCAAGACAGTGCTGAGGTGTTACTTTCATGATAACCTTACTCGGGGCATAGCTGTCAGTCACTGATGTGGATTAGATGGCTCAGAGCTGAGGCAATTTGGGAGATGAAGAGCTCACTCTGAGCAGCTGCTGGTGTGTCTGACTGAGGCTAACTCTCATTTTCTACTCTGTGATATATTCATCCTCCACATCTTAGGCCTCTCAAATCCAGGCTTTTCAAAATCTTTATTAAAGTTGAACTCAACACTGGCCCTATATCTCCCTCTTCATCCCACGATTTATGTGTCTTCTCATTCCTATATCCTGGACCGCTGGGCTGTGTGTTTGCCTAGTGTTCCTTTGACTAGGCAGGTGAAGAAATAGGTAAATGGCTCTCACAGCAGGCTAACTAATAGCCCTCAAGATGTTCACATCTGAATCCCTGGAGGCTGTGAATGTTCCCTTCTATCACAAAAGGAACATGCAGATGTGATTAAACGACAGATCTTCAGAGGGAGGGATTTTTCTGGATTGTCTGGGTGGGCCGAAATGTCATCACATGTCTTCATAAGAGGGAGGCAGAAAAAGATTTGGTTACAGAAAAGGAAGCAGAAGGTAAAATGATGGAACAAAGAGGTTGGAGCGATACAAGGAAGAGGCCATGGCCAAAAAAATACAGGCAGCCTTCAGAAGTGAGACAAAATAAGAAAGCAGGTTCTCCCCGGACCCCCAACCCCAAAGAAACCAGCCCTGCCAATACTTTTGCTTTACCCAGTGAACTCGATTTCAGACTTCTGGCCTCCAGAACTGTTAGAGAATAAATGTAGGTTCTTTTAACCACCAGGTATGTGGTCCTTTTTATAGCAGCCATGGGAAACTAAGGTAATTCATTTGTGGAATTGTCCCTCCTGTTTCACCTCCATGCAGTTCCAAGCTACCAGAAAAGTTAATTGATGGTTTATTTCCATCTGCTATTGATATCACATCTTTATTTTTCTCTACTTTATCATCTTCTGTTTTGCATATGAGGAAGTTCAGCTTTAGAAATTCAATGTAATTTTCTCAAGGGAGTATCATTAGAAAGTGATAGAGTATCTGGTGGAATCCCTCTCTCCAGGCTTCCAAAGTTGATGCTCTTTCTAATACACTGAGCCTTTTCCCTGAATTTTAGCTTTCCTTTCTCCCTGTGTGATGAACAGAAAGCAGGGTGTCCCTCTCCTTTAGAGTGTATATTTTATTGAATAAAATTTCAATATAGCCACGACTCTAATAATAATGGGCTGTTAACTTACAAATGTTTGGAGACTTCAAACCTTTTTGTATCCCACTCCCTTTCAATTCTTGTGGATGAAAACAGAATCAAAGAGACATAAAAATCATCTTAAAAATTATTTCACTATGGGACTCTAAGGTCCCTGGGAAATGGATGACTAAAATAATCTTTCCCAAGGTTTGGGTCAGTGCCATAATTTTTATCATTTTATGTGGGCACATTCCTGTTGTTTACATTGACTTGGTTTTCTATTTCTAGGCTTTCTGTTTCCATTTTAGGTACAAAAATCCTTCTGATTCTTCCTTTTTCATGTCCAGTCCTAAAGTAATGTTGCTATAAATCTATTATTGGTATCAATGATGATGATGACATGTGACATTCATTAAGTGCTTCCCATGTGCTAGATCCAGTGCTAAGTATTCTAGCATGAACACTTTTCACACTTATAACAACTCTATGACTTAGGTACTTTTATTCTTGTTCAGGATTCTAAAACAAGTAAGTTACTTGCTTAAGGTCCCAATGCTAGCAAATAGTAGAACCAACAGTTAATCAAAATCTATCTCATGGGTGTGATGGCACATGCCTGTAATCCGAGCTACTCAGGAGGCTGAGGCGGGAGGAGGATCACCTGAGCTCAGGAGTTTGAGGTTGCACTGAGTTATGATGACATCACTGCACTTCAACCTGGGTGACAGAGCGAGACTCTTAAGATAAAGTATCTCATGTTAAAACTCATGCCTTTCTTTGTGCTTTCTTTGAGAACTACTCTCCTTCTCATCCATCTCTGGGAAATCTTGCTTCCGTGCCATTCTGTTGCTGCATAACACTCATGTGGCTCTGTGGCTATCTAGAAACTCTGCTATAATTCCCTATCTGGCCCACTCTTTTGGGTAGAGTCAGATACTTTCAAACCATCTCAACATTTTCTTCCTCGTTCTTTCTGTCCCTAAGTCCACTAGCACTTCTGATTTTTTCAGAGCAGCTGGCCTACAGCAGCCATTCAAAAGAATAAAAACCTGATCACCCTCAATCCCATCCATGTGAGAACCTTGCCTGAGAAACTATGAAGAGTCAGATTTGACAGCAATAGAAAGTAGAGTCACCTAATAGCAGTAGAAATTCAGAGTGGGTTTCACACAAACTGAGCAGTGACTGATAACACTCCCATCTATTTTTTAATGTTTGCTTTACTTTGTAAAATCTCTCTAAGCATTTCACCACATGGCCTACTTTTTTAACAGGGTAACCCACTCCCTTCCTCAGTCTCCACCAAAAGTTAGGACTCACTGGATTAAACAAAATATTGTTAAAAACAGTGACTTGATGAATGATGCTTAGAAACTGCATTCTATTCCTCTTAGAAAACTGGCCCAGTCTCACTGCTTCCCAGAAGCATGTTATGAAAAAAATGCAAAAGAACCTTAGTGAGGACTTTCTGATAAAGGGTAAGGTCATGGCCCAGACTGACTTGTTCACTGAGGGCGACCCCATTGTCCGCTCTAACACATAACGATGTTCTTTTAATTGAGCCCTGTATTCTCTATCAAGGAGAGTGAGTGAAAAGTGAGAAACAAAATGTTTCCATTCTTTTCCATCAGCTATTACCTCTGTAATGGCACTCATAATGGTGGCATTAGAAAGAATGGGGAATAAATTGTCATTACTCTTGGAGCCATGAGAAATGGAGATTCAAAAGGTTATTGTTGGTAGTAAGTTCACATGATAACACTTGTAATGATTGTGGGCTTAGGTTGGATGCTTTTGGCTTAGTGATTGATGGTTTTCCAGTAGGAGTCAAGTGCCAGCTGCGTAGAAGTGGAACCTCTGGACCAGACAGTGGAACTAGGGGCTTTGTTCATATAAAGTCCTTAATATGGGGACTTGCAGCAATGTCTCACTGGAAATAATAATTTCTTCTCAAATCTGCTCTGAAAATTCCAGTTAGAGATCAGTTTCTGTGCTTACAAGAATCTCAGAGGACAGGGAAGAAAGGCAAGGCCGGATGAAGACAAGGTGTACA
This sequence comes from Theropithecus gelada, assembly GCF_003255815.1. Lineage (NCBI taxonomy): Eukaryota > Metazoa > Chordata > Mammalia > Primates > Cercopithecidae > Theropithecus > Theropithecus gelada. The sequence continues at coordinate 102,362,943 of NC_037677.1, forward strand.
AATGAACTCTGCCTAGCTCGAATGAGCACGCTGCCCAAAAGCTATTTCAGGAATCTGAAAGCAACCACTCTCTGGATTGTTCTGTTAACACTCAGACTACAGCTGATGCATTATGTTTCTGCTAAAACCTGAGTTTACCAAGCCAGGAGCTTAAACATAACAAAACAACAACCAAACCCCCTCCCCCACCAAAAAAGAAAAGAAAAAAACCATTGCCATTCTTACCCTGGAGAGGAGGGGATTTTAAATGGCAGCCACTGCTTAGCCAAAAGCATACATTCCAAAGTCTCCAATTTATGTATGAAATTGTTATTGCCTCTCTACAGCATTTAAGGTATAATTCCCTTTACCCTGAATTCTGAAGGGAGTGAGGAAAGTAGGGAAATGTGAAATCCCTCTAATGTTTTCTTACCTTTTTATTTAAAACAAAAGTGTCATTATTAACTGCAGCTTTTCCATCATTATTTTCCCCTAGAGTTAAATGACAATAATGTTTATGGCTTCTACCATTAAGGAGTAGTAGCAAAAACTTTAGTTGAAGAGTCAAGAACCCAGGTCTGATTTTTAGTTCTACTTCCAATATTCAGTTATCAGACCCCAAACCCTTCGTGCCTGTTTCTCTAATATTTCTCATTTCTTCCATCAGGAAATTGAAATATTTCTTAACATCTTTATCATTATTACGTGAAAGTTCATGTTACTATCATCTTTACACACAGCCACCAAAATACTCTTTCTTTTTTGTTCTGCTGTGTAGTATTGCATTATGTGAATGTTGTTTTTTTTAATTTTAGAAAGACAGGGTCTCACTCTGTTGTCCAGGCTGGAGTGCAGTGGTGTGATCATAGCTCACTGAAGCCTCAAACTCTTGGGCTTAAGTTACCCTCTCCCTTCAGCCTCCCAAGTAGCTAGGTCTATAGGTGTGTGCCACCATGCTTGGCTAATTTTTTTTGTTTGTTTGTAAAAATGGAGTCTCGCTATCTTGCCCAGGTTGTCTTGAACTCCTGAGCTTAAGCAATCACCCACCTCTACCTCCTAAAGTGCTGAAATTACAAGCGTGAGTCACTGCCCCTGGCTAGAATGCTCTTTCTAAAACAAAAATAAAATTAGATTATTCTCCTGCTTCAAACCTCACTTTGAACATTCTCCAAAAGTCTTACCATATCCTAAAGGACACAGTCCCTGGCTCACTCACCCAATTTTTCTGCCACTCTTTCCCTTCTTCACTGGGCTCCAGCCACACTGGCTCCCTTGCTCATCAACAGACGTGTTTCTGCCTGGAGCCTCCCTGTGCTGGGAACTCCAATGGACACCCTTCTTGGGCTCCTCACAAGGCTGGCACTGGAACATGGTCTCCTCAGAGAGGCTTTTCTCACCACCCTCTCCACCTGGGCTGCCCCCAACACCCTCCATTATTGAAAATAACTCTATGTTATTTTCAGTGACTCATATCTACCTGACACTACCTTTTATTTTACTTGTTATTGCTGTTCTTCCCAGGAGGATGACAGTCCTATCCAAGAATGGCTTTGGCTTGTTGTTTTGATTGCTCTTGTTTACCACACATTCACTGTGCCTAGCGCTTCCTGGCACAGAGCAGGCACTGCCTGCATAAAGGATCTGTGTCACTTCACTTCATTTGGTTTAGTTCCTTTTTTTTTTTTTATTTCCTTCTTTCTTTATTTCTCTTTATTTCTTCCTTTCTTTCCTTTATTTTCTTTTGCTATCTTTTATCTTCTCTTGCTTGCTTGCTTTCTCTGTCTCTCCCTCTTTCTCTTTCCTTCCCTCCCTTCCTTCCTTCTTCTTCCTCTTTTTTTCTTTTTCTTTACTCTTTCTCTTTCTTTCTTTCTTTCGTTCTTTCTTTCTTTCTTTCTTTCTTTCTTTCTTTCTTTCTTTCTTTCTTTCTTTCTTTCTTTCTTTCTTTCTTTCTTTCTTTCTTTTTTCTTTCTTTCTCTCTTTCTCTCTTTCCCTACCTTCCCTCCTTCCCTCCTTCCCTCCTTCCTTCCTTCCTTCCTTCCTTCCTTCCTTCCTTCCTTCCTTCCTTCCTTCCTTCCTTCCTTCCTTCTTTCCTTCCTCTTTCTTTCTTTTACAATTAAGGTCTTAGATTTTAGGTTTTGTCAAGTGCCTTTTTGATTTGATGCTCTGGAATTCTACAGCCTTCATATTGTTCACTACTCCACCTGTGATGCACAGATAATAAGACAGTAGCAGATACAGATAATTAAAAAGAAAACTTCCAAGAGATGGATATGAGTAATGGCTTAGTGCACATCCCACCATGCTTCTTTCTGTATGTGTGTGTGTTGGGATCCAGCATTCCCCAGAGATGAAGTATGGATGGAAGAGTCGGAATGCTTGATTTTCAGTCCCCACTTTGGCATTTCATATGAGTGACTGTGGGTGAGCTACTTACCTTCTTTGTGCCTCTGTTTCTTTACCTGGAAAATGGAAGATAGTAATCCTTCTGATCTCATTAGGTTATTTTGAGAAGTGAGTTAATACATGTAAAGGACTTAGAACACGGCCAGGTGCGGTGGCTCATGTCTGTAATCCCAGCACTTTGGGAGGCCAAGGAGGGCAAATCACGAGGTCAGGAGATCGAGACCATCCTGGATCACACGGTGAAACCCCATCTCTACTAAAAATACAAAAAATTAGCCAGGCATGGTGGCGGGTACCTGTCTTCCCAGCTACTCGGGAGGCTTAGGCAGGAGAATGGTGTGAACTTGGGAGGCGGAGCTTGTAGTGAGCTGAGATTGAACCACTGCACTCCAGCCTGGGTGATAGAGTTCTCAAAAATAAAATAAATAAAATAAAAAAATAAAAATAAAAAATAAAAGAATTTAGAACACAGAGTAGCACCTTACAAGGACTAAAAATGTTAGCACTGTTTTTGTTCATGTTGATGTGTGTAGGCTGTTCTGGCCACCTTGAACCTTGCCTGCTCCTGCTTGTCCTTTGGCCTCCTCTTGTGGACCCTCTCTCCCCAAAGCCTTGATGATCTCATCTGTGTGCAGACTTGTTCCATCTAGTTCACAGTAGTGGGTTGACTGTCATGAAACATTCACTGGGATTAACCAATCAATTGCCAATATTGATCAAATTCCTACGTGGTCTAAACACGTCTGGGGACATCCAAAGAATTGCAAATGCTAATTACTTTCCTCCAGGTCCTTATATACTAGTTGGGAATATGGAGCACACACAAAAAGATAACAATACCAGAGGGTGGATCAAGTGCAAATGTCTTGGCACAATTAGTATAATCAGAGGAAACCTGAGGAGGACAGGGGCTTTGTGGTCAAGCTCCTTGGCTTGATCAAGACTTCTATGGCCCTACACAATCCATACCCATTTACTTCTTCCATCTCATCTCTCTCCATTCTTCTCCCTTGCAACCTCTTTTCATGCCACAACTCAGCTATACCAAACTTTGTCCTGTCCCTTAAATGCTCCATAACTCTGTATTATCTTCAAGTCTTTGGATGCTCTTTCTTTTGCACAGAACATTATCCATCAATCTCTTTGATATCCAGCTATCCAATTCTACTTTCAGAAATCAGTTTAGATAACACTTTTTCCAGGGAACCTCCCCTGAAGCTTGGGTTTGGAGTCCTTCTATCTACTGCTTTAGCACACTTTCATTTTCTAACTACCTGCTTTCTCACTTCCTCCTCTCACAGACTTGCATGTGAGAAGTTTGCTGAACTTGCAGCTCCCTTCTGTATGCCCAGCCCATGGCACCATGCCTTTCATAAAATGTGGGTTAAACACAAATCTATTGAAGAAATGATTGATTTGGCTACTGTTTTGGAAGAATTGTTAATTTTCATTCAGAAATATTTATTAAGAGACACAATAAAGAAATTCTTCCAGAGAAAAAGGAAGCCATTTCATATCTGGCAAAGCATTGATTAAAAGACAGTCTCAGTGCTCAGGACTGACATTTGAGTCTCTATTCTTTAATTTTTCATCTCTAGTAATCTCTTGATCTGAGCCTTCCACAGCTGCACAATATCCCAGCCATTCTGGAAAGAGTACTCACTTTCCCATGGAACTAATTATGGATTAGTCAGGCCCCTCTGGGGCACTGTGTTTTCATGCCTCTGGGTATATAGAGATAACCTACCTGTGTCTTTTTTCCAGAGCTACTTGAAAAACTGCAATTTGTCCTCCTTTGTACAATTTCTCACTCCACCATGTTCTCTGAACCATGTCCTTCTAGGTCTGGATGTCTGCCTGAAGACTAGGTTGAATTTGCCACATCTTTATTTGGCCTTAATCTCTGATTATTGAATCAAACCCAGAGACTGTCACCTCTGCACTATTCTGACTCACATTATAGCTAATTTTCTCAAAAATTCCCCCCATCTGGCTTCCAGAGTGCTGTGTCTTGCTGTAGTAATTTCTAACCTTTTTTGGGGGAAAAAATCATAACTAAAAAATATAACTTGTGTTCTGCTTCCTCTGTGTCCCCCAAATCATAGAGGAGAAACCAGACACACAGAGGTCTCTCAAACCGTGTGTGTGTGTGTGTGTGTGTGTGTGTGTCTGTGTGTTTAAGTACAAGGGCAGGGAATGCGGCATGATATGTCCTAGTTAGTTTGGGCTGCTATAACAAATTACAATAGATTAGGTGGTTTAAACCAGCTGTCACCAATCTTTTTGGCACTGGGGACTGGTTCCATGGAAGACAATTTTTCCACGGATGGAGGTGGGGATAGGGAGATGGTTTGGGATGAAACTATTTCACTTCAGATCACCAGGCATTAGATTCTTATAAGGAGTATGAAACCTACATTCCTTGCATGTGCAGTTCACAATAGGTTTCTATGAAAATCTAATGCCATCACTGATTTAACAGGAGGTAGAACTCAGGCAATAATGCTGGATTGCCTGCTGCTCACCTCGTACTATGTGGCCCAGTTCCTAACAGGCCATGGACGGGTACTGTATGTGACCCGGAGAATGGGGAACCCCTGGTTTCAACAGCAAACATTTGTATTTTACAGTCCTAGAGACTGGGAAATCCAGCACTAAGATGCCAGCATGTCCGGTGTCTAGTGAAAGCTCCCTTCCTTATTTGCAGATGGCTGTCTTCTTGTTGTGTCATTACATAGCAGAATGGTGTGTGTGTGTGTGTGTGTGAGAGAGAGTGAGATAGAGAGAGAGATCCTGTATCTCCTTCTGTTTTTATAAGGGTGTGAATTCCATTCATGTGGGCCTGAACCTCATGGCATAATCTAACCCTAATTACCTCCCAAAGGCCCCACCCCCAAATATCATCACATTGGGGGTTAGGATTTCAACATAGGAATCTGAGGGATGCAAACATTGAGTCCATAATAGATGACAATCATAAATAAAGTTTCAAGCCACTGTACTATCCAGCAGTTCAATGTTCTCTGAGTCCAAATAATGCATAATACTGGGGTAACTTTGCCAGCTGTTAAGAATTCTACTCTTTCTGGAAATGTTTCAAGAGACAAAAGATGTTCTCTTTTTTCCAGTTTTTGCAGCCAGGCCTCAATTTTGTCTGGCAGGTACATTTTTGATAAGGAACTGTTCAGTTTTTAAGCCAGTGCTTCCTCCCCACATGCTAATTACTGCCAACTCTTGTGTGGACATATGTGAGAGCCATGGTTGATGCTGATACACATAGACACCTCACAGAGGCCTCCAGTCCTGCACATGGCAAATGATTACTAGGCTGAGATTGACTCCAGAGACAAAGATGATTCTGTTTACTCTAAAGGCTTTTCAAATGGTGTTAAGGGAACTATAGATTGTTGATGGAAAAAGCATATTCATTAATATTTAATTTTCTTGAACTGTAGCTCCTTATTAAGAACTCCCTTATGTCAAACTTGCTGGGTTGTTTGGAGATAGCCAAGGATTCTTAGACTGATGACCTTTGTACATTAAGGGTTTCTGGTGCTGTGACATTATTACAAATCCATGATATTCAACTCAACGGCATTTTCTTTACCTGAGGTCTCTCAATTATCCATGGCCCTTATTTTTGAGGCTTTAACTCTGCTGCTTCAGTCCTGATATCTGAAAAAGACTGCATTCCCTGGTTTTCTAGTTCCTTAAAATATATTTAGGCCGGGTGTGGTGACTCACGCCTGTAATCCCAGCACTTTGGGAGGCTGAGACGGGCAGATCATGAGGTCAGGAGATCGAGACCATCCTGGCTAACACGGTGAAACCCCATCTTTACTAAAAATACAAAATATTAGCCGGGCGTGGTAGTGGGTGCCTGTAGTCCCAGCTACATGGGAGGCTGAGGCAGGAGAATGGCGTGAACCCGGGAGGTGGAGCTTGCAGTGAGTCGAGATAGTGCCACTGCACTCCAGCCTGGGTGACAGAGCGAGACTCCATCTCAAAAATATATATATGTATATTTAATATGTATCCATTATGAGTTAGGCATTGTTATAGTTGGAAGGGACCGAGATGAATAAGACACAGTCCCAAAATAGAGGTAAAATAATTTGAATATCTACAACTTTAATCTTGCTGAAAATATATCCTTTCAGACTTCTTTTACAACTAAGAGAAAGATATAATCATTTTCTTCCTTTTTTTGCATTTTTTTTTTCATTAAGCATATAAATAGGAACCTATTCTGTCCAGGTACTGTTCTAGCTTCTTGGATGCAAGAGGGAAGAAAGGAAAATTCTCTAATTCTTTAGAAATTAAAGTCTAAATATAAAAAGATAAACCTTTAAAAACAAATAAATAAATAAGATAGTTTTAGATAATTATGAGTATTATGAAGATAATAACGCATATATGTACATATGGGTGGGGGGAACCTGGCGCAATAAAGGGATTCGCCTTTGATGAGGGTAAGGGTATTTATTTCATTGCAACTAGAGGAGAGGCAGAGATTTGGAAGTAGATGCAAGTAAATGACAGATTAGTGATAGAAACTTAAGAAGTTTTTGTCTATTCCTATTTTATAATTGAAGTTTGGGGCTATATCATCATCTGAGATTAAGGAAGGTAAAAGGGTAAAGTAAGTTTAAAGAGATAATTATGAAATTATCATTTCAAAAAGTGGAAGTGTAAACGCACTATAGAAGAGAGGTTGCACAATGTTAACAGCCCATCTTAAAATTTGACATCATACGTCTAAAGTGGGACCAATAGGATTTTACTAATATTTGGTGGTATGGTAAGTGAATATAATAGAAAAAGCAGAGGTTCAGGAAGTTATGGTTGTTTGCAAGAGTGGTTATAATGATGACTATAGAATTTAAGTTGGGTGAGAAGGAAAATGAGAGAAGGAAGGGAATAATAGTCAAGAGAGTGAACAGTGGACAAATAGGTGTGGTTGAAATATTGTTGGATTGGGCATCTTAGAGAAAGCAAACCCCTTTAAGGCAAAGTCCTCCAACCATGCCCTTGATTTGATCTCATAGACATCTCCTCTGGAATATTCCACCAATTAAAACTTTTCGCAATTGAACACTTAGTATTTCCTCTCCAATGTCTACTTCACCTACACTCGCCAACATTACTTAATGGCACAATAAGAAATTTATCTTTGATCTTGTTCTCCCAAACTCCCAACAAGTCTCTCCCTTCATTCTACACCAGTTTCTTACCCTCAGCACTATTGACATTAGGGCCAAATTAGTCTTTGTTGTGGGGGCTGTCTTGTGTGTTACAGACTGATTAACACCATCATTGTGCTCTACTCAATAGGTGTCACTAGCAGACCCCATACCCTGCCATTGTCATAGCCAAGTACATCTCCAGAGAGTGCCAAATATTTCTTGGAAGCAAAATCACCTCCAGTTAAGAACTATTGTTCTTCACTAATTATTTCTATGTACTCTCCACGCACTTATTCCTACATCCTATAATTTGACTTGTATATCATTAGTCAGTAATAGTTCTCTGTGAAGTTTATTGCCCACCAACTGCGATGACTATGTGGCATATCTTCATCATTTTTGTTTTTTATCCAGCTTTTAAAAATCCCTCTTGGTTTACACCTACTTTGGCTCCCAGGAGGTTCTATCTTCTGCTTTGCATCTGACTTCTACGATTATTTTCACTCTCAAATCTTTTATCCTTCTGCATCTCCAATGTAAGACTCTATGGATCTGTCCCTAAATAAAACAATTTCTATTATTTCCTCACATAACTCTACAACTTCCATTATGACCTCTATGCAAATGAGAAATACAGCCTGTTTTTAGAGTTTCAGCCTCTCTCCCAAGCTAAAAGATTGTATTTTTTCCTGCCTTTCTCTTACTTACTTTGATAAATTTCTCTGGAACTTGAAAATTCAAATCCCCAAATAGATCATTTCCTCTAACCTTACTGTATACTCCAAAATAATTTTCCATTATACATAACACTACATTCCAAATCCTTTAGTGTCAAATGCCAGTGTAATCTTTGATCTGAGCACGATGTCACTGAGTGCTACTCCACTCTTCCCAAAAGCTATCTTATCCTGGCCTAATTACCTCATTGACAGTCATTTCCCAAATTTAGTCACTCAATAGTTTTGCCTAGATCAATGCTTTGGCTACTATGATGATCTCCTGGGCTACAATCTTTCCCTCTTCTAATCAGTTATTGAAATTCTTTTTTTTTTTAAATAGTTTTCCGGAAGCATGTATGTGATCATGACAACACGACATCCCTATACTTCACCCAGAGACTCCCGTGATTCTCTGTGATATTCACGAAGATTACTAAACTCTTTAGTCTATTGCCATGTCCTCTCCTACTTGGTTCTAAACTGTCTTTCCAAATTGACTTACCTTTGTACTAACAAATGTAGAAAGGACTTAGCTTGAAGATGCAACTCACAGTATTTTCTTCCCCTTAGCTTCACTTAGGATTTTCACTGTTCCCGGATTCATCCTCTCTCCCTCTTTCTGTCTAACAAACGCATCTTGGCTCTGACAAATTCTCTTGATCTTTTCAGACCCCTTACTTTGCTATTTCCCTATGGCCTCTTCTCTTATCCCACAATTGAAAAGAAAACATTATTTACAGAGTTCTTACAGTAAGCCATGGACTATGATGCGTGTGTGGGTATGTATAGATACCTATATCTATATAGAACAGATTATTTCTAACATAAAGAATACATTTAATCTTCATTTTATAGATTAAAAACCTAGCACAATGAGATTAAGTGACTTGTTTAGCTTGACATGAAATTGAGGTTCAAGAGCTGGGATTTTTTCCTACCTTGGTCTGTGTGGCTCTAAAATCACTTCTTCATCCACTGCAAACGTGACTTCAAAAGTAATGTTACCTTACCCTGAATGTTCACCATTCTGTATCTAAACTTCTCTTTTAGCATTTTTACTCTCAATATTGTGCAAGTTATATATGTAGACATTTCATTTTTTGTTCTGAGCTCCCAAAAGTTCCCTATATGAATCATGTGTGTATCTACCAAACCACCTAATCCAGCACCTCACATATTCCGCTAAGGTTTTCAGGGAGTTTGTCTGATGGAGAGATGCAATTTTGTTATTGTGCATATCAGTACTGAGCTGAGCTCTAGATAAACATTCCAGTTCCAGATCCAACTCTAGATAAGCATTCCAATTCCAGAGTGATTAATACTTCACATACCACAACTTGAAACTTAGACCTCCACCATATGAAGAGGCATCGATATGCCTAGTGTTGGAAATAGATATTCTTTTTGCCCTTAATGCCTAACTTTTTTCCAATAGAAATATATTTCTTGGAGGGAAAGTCATTATGACCTATTAAAATAAAATCATATTTGGTTGGAAAAATATATACACTTGTAATCAAAGCAATATCATAGGCAGGAATTGGTCATCTTAGAGGAAGATTCTGGGTAATATTATTGCATGAGTGTTGAAGAGTCCAATACATGTTCAAAACCTTTTCTTAATATTTACTAGTTACGTTGCCTTGGCCAAGTTTTCTAACATTCTGGGCCTCAGTTTCCTTTTCTGTAAGATGAGAGATTTACTAACATCACTTCATAGTGTTGTGGGGAATTTAATTGAAAAAATAAAACAAAACAAAATATTTATCACAGTGCCCCATAAATGAAAACTCAATAAGTGATATATAGTAATAATGTGCAAACAAAACAACAACAAAAAAAACAAACAACAACAACAAAAAAACAACCGTATATAACAGGGGTTTGTGGGAAGCAGGAGATAGGGAGGGAAGTGAAGTAAAACAAGAGATAAAAACCCATCAAGCGCAAATTGTGGGATTTTAATTTCCCCAATCTTTGGCTATGTCTGATTCTCCTGACTGTAAAGTATATGGTATACACTAATTTGTGAAAAAACACACTGCTTGTGACTCATGGCAGTATGATGCAGTTCCTCAGCCTCCACTCCACACCAGGGTGAACATTTATCAGCAAATGAAACGCAACCTAATGACATCAGAAAATGACCAGTCCTTGAATCTTTGGGGTGGGTTATCTCTCACACATCTCTGTATTTTCGTTTCTGCCTGTTAGTACCCATTGCTGTTGTAAACAAGAAGTTATGGTAGCAATCTAGATTGGCTTTTGAAGGCTCTCAACATTGGTAACAATTCTGCATGACCATTTGACCTGACACCAAGTGGAACGCTGCTTTCAGCCTTTCAGAGGGGTTGTGTGTGTGCTTCTTGTGGCAGATGGTAAAAACTCTCCACATATTAGGAGGAAGAGACACCTACCTCTTCAATTGAGCCATTATGAGGATATCAAGTATATCTGATCACAGGCAACCTGAGGGTGAGGGTGGGCAGCGGGCTTACGAACTAATCATGGACATGTAGATTATGGATGGCGGAGGAGGGTCAAGGTGAGTAACAACTCCTTTCAATAGTCAGTGGCCACAGAGAGTGGTGGCCAGTGCCAGAGCCTCTGATTGACCTAAGCCCATGCGTTACAGATCTCCTGAGCCCTGTTTCCTTATCTGTATAATGATAATGTGAATCTCACAATGTGGTTACAGCATTAAAAAACAGGTATATGAATGCTCCATGTAAGTAATTTTTAATAAACTGATGTTAACTGATTGCTATTATGATTTTCAAAGACTTGCCTATCATTCTATGAGAACCAATGCTCTGATAGATTAAGTTTTTGTAATCTGAATTATTTTCTTTCCTGTATCAAAAAAGTTTGATTTCTTCATTAGCAGGTGGAATTAATAGCCTCCAAGGGTCTTTAAGTTGGACAGGAGAGTCCTAGCCCCCTACTTCAGTGGGTGATTTCTCCTTTGGGAAATATTTTCTTGTATTAGGAGAAAGTATATAAATTACATAAATCAGACACCAGAAAGTAAGTATCACTGTTTCTGGTAATTTCTAGAAAAGCATAGGAATTAAATAAAATAAAGCCTCCTCAAATTCTCATTTGTTTCTTCCAGACTGGAAATATGTTTTCTAAAGTGAAGCTTGTTTTTCTTCCTTCTATTATATTTGAGGACTTGTCTATTACATCAAATATCAATCAGCCAAAGGTAGCATATGACCATGATAAAAAATGAAGGTTCTTAGTCATTCATTCAGCAAATATTTATTTTGTGCTTATTATATGCTGGACACTAGGATCCTCATAGTTTGAAGGGAAGGGTGGATGTGGCGGGAGATAAACAAGTCTACAGGGAATAGGAAATATGAAGTGCTAAAATAGGAAAAGTTGCTTGTAATCCCAGAACTTTGGGAGGCTGAGGCAGGTGGATCACCTGAGGTCAGGAGTTCGAGACCAGCCCGGCTAACATGGTGAAACCCCACCTCTAATAAAAATACAAAAAATTAGGTGTGTGTGGTGGCAGGTGCCTGTAATCCCAGCTACTCGGGAGGGTGAGGCAAGAGAATCACTTGAACCTGGGAGGTGGTGGTTGCAGTGAGCTGAGATCACACCATTGCACTCCAGCCTGGGCAATAAGAGTGAAAATTCTGTCTCAAAAATAAATAAATAAACAAACAAACAAATAAATAAAATACAAAATAAAATAGTAAAAATTCAAAGATCTATGAGAGGACATCTAATTCAGCCTTGCAGTTCAAAAGCTTCTCAAAGGAAATATCTCTATTGAGACCTGAAGGATGGGATTCAAATGAGCACTGGAGAGGAAAAGTTTTCAAGATGGAAAGAGCGATATGTGCTAAGATAATATATTTGTGCAACTTACTTCATGTATACATTTTGAGAAGGAGCGTGATCACTGAAAAATCTAGAAAGGCAAGGTAGAGCTAGATCTTGCAAAATCATGCATATCATGCTAATTTTGAACTTTACCTCATGAACAAAGGATTTCCTGGCATTGAAATGTTGTATGCAGGCAGTCTTCCAAGACTGAGGCTTGGAAGAGCTGAGGTAGGCAGAGGCGAGATAGTGGTAGCCAGACCAAATATATTACTATTTAGCTAGTACATAGTGGACACATATTATGTCAACAGTTTTGTGCAGCATCTTGTAGGAAAAAAAATATGTGACAGTCACTGCCCACAGAAGAAGACTGGGATTTCTTAGAGCTGGCAAGCCAAAAAGTGCACTGGACAGTGTTAAAAGGTTATGAAAAGACTTTATTCAAGAGTAATGCAATAGCAGGGAGAAACTAGAACTCAGTGTGAATTTGATCCAGCTGAAACAAGAAGTTGGAGAGGTTTTCAGAGCTGGTGGGGCCTGATCTGATTTCACTTGTATTGGCTAATTGGCCATACCTAAAAGAAAAGTAAACTTTCTCCTATCTTCATGGCATCAGATATTTTTACAACTGGGAGCAAGACACTCAAGGCCATTAGGCTTTTATGCTCCCTCAGAGACTTGGAGAAAGAGGCTTTATTTATCTTGTTGATTCCATTTCAAAGGGTGGCTCCTGGTCCTTGAGAAAGACATTCCTAGGTTGTAAAACTGACCAGAGACTGGAATAAGATTTATATCTCAAAGGGACAGATAAAGAATTTGCAATTACAAGTTTTCTAACTTAAGGAAAGGGAGGCCAGGGGCCTTGAGACAGGGAAAGAAGGGTGTAAAGTCTGATTAAGCTGAGGGAAACCTTAAAGTTGACTTGGTCAAGACAGTCAGAAGCAACTTGCCATCAGTATAGTATTTTTTCCAAAATATAACTTTACTTAAAAATCATATTATGTATGTATTGTCAGGCCTCTGAGCCCAAGCCTGCATGTATACATGCAGATGGCCTGAAGCAAGTGAAGAATCACAAAAGAAGTGAAAATGACTGGTTCCTGCCTTCGCTGATGACATTACCTTGTGGAATTCCTTCTCCTGGCTCAGAAGCTCCCCTACTGAGCACCTTGTGACCCCTGCCCTTGCTTGCCAGAGAATAACCCCCTTTGACTATAATTTTCCATGACCTACCCAAATTCTATAATGACTCCACCCCTATCTCCTTTTGCTGACTCTCTTTTTGGACTCAGCCACCTGCACCCAGGTGAAATAAACAGCTTTATTGCTCACATAAAGCTCGTTTCGTGGTCTCTTCAAATGGACGTGCGTGACATTTGGTGCTGTGACTTGGATCAGGGGACCTCCCTTGGGAGATCAATCCCCTGTCCTCCTGCTCTTTGCTCCATGAGAAAGATCCACCTACAACCTCAGGTCCTCAGACCAACCAGCCCAAGGAACATCTCACTAATTTTAAATAGGGTAAGCGGCCTCTTTTTACTCTCTTCTTCAACCTCTCTCACTATCCCTCAACCTCTTTCTCCTTTCAATCTTGGCGCCACCCTTCAATCTCTCCCTTCTCTTAATTTCAGTTTCTTTCCTTCTCTGGTAGAGACAGAGGAGACACGTTTTATCCATGAACCCAAAATTCTGGTGCCGGTCATGGACTCGGGAAGAGTCTTCCCTTGGTGTTTAATCACTGAGGGGACACCTGCTTGATTATTCACCCAGGTTTCAGAGGTGTCTGATCACCACAGGGACACCTGCCTTGATCCTTCACCCTTAGTGGTAAGTACCACTTTCCTGGCGGACAAGCACCACCTCCCCTGGGGGACAAGTACCCCCTACCCCTTCTCTCCATGTCTCTACCCTCTCTTTTCTCTGGGCTTGCCTCCTTCATTATGGGCAAACTTCCACCCTCCATTCCTCCCTCTTCTCCCTTAGCCTGTGTTCTCAAAAACTTAAAACCTTTTCAACTCACACCTGACCTAAAACCTAAATGCCTTATTTTCTTCTGCAATGCTGCTTGACCTCCATACAAACTTGACAATGATTCCAAGTAGCCAGAAAACAGCACTTTCGATTTTTCCATCCTATAAGATCTAGATAATTCTTGTCATAAAATGGGCAGATGGTCTGAGGTGCCTGATGTTCAGGCATTCTTTTCCATATCAGTCCCTCCCTAACCTCTGTTCCCAATGCGACTCATCCCAAATCTTCCTTTTTTCCCTCCTGCCTGTTCCCTCAGTCCCAACCCCAAGTATCACTGATTCTTTTCAATCTTTCTTTTCTACTGATCCATCTGACCTCTCCCTTCCTCCCCAGACTGCTCCTCCTCAGGTCACTCCCCGCCAGGCTGAATCAGGCTCCAATTCTTCCTCAGCCTCTGCTCCCCAACCCTATAATTCTTCTATCACCACCCCTCCTCACACCCAATCCAGCCTACAGTTTTGTTTTGTGACTAGCCCTCCCCAATCTGCCCAACAATTTACTCTTAAAGAGGTGGCTGGAGCTAAAGGCATAGTCAAGGTTAATGCTTGTTTCTCTTTATTCAATCTCTCCCAAATCAGTTAGCATTTAGGCATTTATTTTTTATCAAATGTGAAAACCCAGCCCAGTTCATGGCTCATTTGGCAGCAACGCTGAGACTCGTTATAACGAGTCTAGACCCTGAAGGGTCAGAAGGACACCTCATTCTAAATATGCATTTTGTTACCCAATCCACTCCCGGCATTAAATAAAGCTCCAAAAATTAGATTCTGGCCCTCAAATCCCACAACAGGACTTAATTAACCTCACCTTCAAGGTGTACAATAATAGAGAAGAGTTACAATTACTTGCCTCTGTTGTGAGACAAAACCCAGCCACACCTCCAGCACACAAAAACTTCAAAATGCCTAAGCCGCAGCAGTCAAGCATTCCCTTCAGGACCCCCTCCATCAGGATCTTGCTTCAAGTGCCAGAAATCTGGCTACTGGGCCAAGGAATGCCTGCAGCCCAGGATTCCTCCTAAGCCATGTCCCATCTGTGCAGGACCCCACTGGATATCAGACCATCCAACTCGCCCAGCAGCCACTCCCAGAGCCCCTGGAACTCTGGCCCAAGGCTCTCTGACCTGCTCCTTCCCAGATCTTCTCGGCTTAGTGGCTGAAGACTGATGCTGCCTGATTGCCTTGGAAGCCTCCTGGACCATCACAGATGCTTTGGGTAACTCTTACAGTGGAAGGTAAGTCTGTCCTCTTCTTAATCAATACGGAGACTACCCACTCCACATTACCTTCTTTTCAAGGGCGTATTTCCTTTGCCTCCATAACTGTTGTGGGTATTGACAGTCAGGCTTCCAAACCTCTTGAAACTCCCCAACTCTGGTGCCAACTTGGACAATATTCTTTTATGCACTCCTTTTTAGTTATCCCCACCTACCCAGTTCCCTTATTAGGCCAAGATATTTGAACTAAATTATATACTTCCCTGACTATTCCTGGGCTATAGCCACATATCATTGCTGCCCTTTGCCCAGTTCGAAGCCTCCTTCACGTCATCCCCTTGTATCTCACCACCTTAATCCACAAGTATGGGACACCTCTACTCCCTCCTTGGTGACTAATCATGCACCCCTTACCATCCCGTTAAAACCTAATCACCCTTACCCCGCTCAATGACAGAATCCTATCCCACAGCACGCTTTAAAAGGATTAAAGCCTGTTATCACTTGCCTGCCACAGCATGGCTTTCTAAAGCCCATAAACTCTCCTTACAATTCCCCCCCATTTTACCTGTCCATAAACCGGACACGTCTTACAGGTTAGTTCAGGATCTGCACCTTATTAACCAAATTTTCTTGCCTATCACACCCTGTGGTGCCAAACCCATATACTCTCCTATCCTCAATACCTCCCTCCACAACCTGTTATTCTGTTCTAGATAAACCTAGCTGACCCAATAAATCCTAAATCCTTTCCCCACTCCCCTTTCCATTCCTTAAAAACAGCCCTAAAAGCTGCTCCCACACTAACTCTCCCTAACTCATGCCAACCCTTTTCATTACACGCAGCCAAAATACAGGGCTGTGCAGTCAGAATTCTTACACAAGAGCTGGGACTGCACCCTGTATGTAGCCTTTCTCTCCAAACAACTTGACTTTACTGTTTTAGCCTAGCCTTCATGTCTGTGTGCAGTGGCTGCCACTGCTTTAATACTTTTAGAGGGCCTCAAAATCACAAACTATGCTCAACTCACTGTCTACAGTTCTCATAACTTCCAAAATCGATTTTCTTTCTCACAGCTGATACATATACTTTCTGCTCCCGAGCTCCTTCAGCTATACTCACTCTTTGTTGAGTCTCCCACAATTACCATTGTTCCTGGCCCAGACGTCAATCTGGCCTCCCACATTATTCCAGATACCACACCTGACCCTCATGACTGTATCTCTCTGATCCACCTGACATTCACTCAATTTCCCCATATTTCCTTCTTTCCTGTTTCTCACCCTGATCACACTTGGTTTATTGATGGCAGTTCCACCAGGCCTAATCACCACTCACCAGCAAAGGCAGGCTATGATATAGTAGTATCTTCCACATCTATCCTTGTGGCTACTGCTGTGCCGCCCTCCACTACCTCTCAGCAAGCCGAACTCATTGCCTTAACTCAAGCCCTCCCTCTTGCAAAGGGAGTACACATCAATATTTATACTGACTCTAAATATGCCTTCCATATCCTGCACCACCATGCTGTTATATGGGCCGAAAGAGGTTTCCTCACTATGCAAGGGTCCTCCATCATTAATGCCTCTTTAATAAAAACTATTCTCAAGGCCACTTTACTTCCAAAGGAAGCTGGAGTCATTCACTGCAAAGGCCCTCAAAAGGCATCAGATCCCATTGCTCAGGGCAATGCTTATGCTGATAAGGTAGCTAAAGAAGCAGCTAGCATTCCAACTTCTATCCCTCACAGCCAGTTTTTCTCCTTCTCATCTGTCACTCTGACCTACTCTCCCACTGAACCTTCCACCTATCAATCTCTTTCCAAACAAGGCAAATGGTTCTTGGACCAAGGAAAATATCTCCTTCCAGCCTCACAGGCCCATTCTATTCTTTTGTCGTTTTCATAACCTCTTCCATGTATGTTACAAGCCACTAGCCCACCTCTTTAAACCTCTCTTTTGAGGATAGATTTGTAAAAATCTATCCTCAAAAATGACTTCTCAGTGTTCCATCTGCTATTCTACTACTCCTCAGGAATTTCTCAGGCCCCCTCCCTTCCCTACACATCAAGCTCGGGGATTTGCCCCTGCCCAGGACTGGCAAATTGACTTTACTCACATGCCCTGACTCAGGAAACTAAAATACTTCTTGGTCTAGGTAGACACTTTGACTGGATGGGTAGAGGCCTTTCCCACAGGGTCTGAGAAGGCCACTGCTGTCATTTCTTCCCTTCTGTCAGACATAATTCCTCAGTTTGGCATTTCCACCTCTATATAGTCTGATAATGGACCAGACTTTACTAGTCAAATCACCCAAGCGGTTTCTCAGGCTCTTGGTATTCAATGGAACCTTCATATCCCTTACTGTTCTCAATCTTCACGAAAGGTAAAACAGACTAATGGTCTTTTAAAAACATACCTCACCAAGCTCTGCCTCCAACTTAAAAAGGACTGGACAATACTTTCACCACCTGCCCTTCTCAGAACTCAGACCTGTCCTCGGGATGCTGCAGGGTATAGTCCATTTGAGCTCCTATATGGATGTTCCTTTTTATTAGGCCCCAGCCTCATTTCAGCCCAACTTGAACTGCACCCTAAAACTTGTCATCCCTACTATCTTCTCTCTAGTCGTACTCCTATTCACCATTCTTAACTACTCATAAATAGCTTGCCTTTGTTTACACTGCCAGTTTACACTTTTCCTTCAAACCATCATAACTGATATCGCCTGGTTTTACCTCAAATTGCCACCCTTAAGTCTCTCTTAAAGTGGATAATCTTTGCTGACAGGGTACACTCCAATACTTTCACCCTGATGAATCCTATTCTTTACTTTTATACTCACTCTTATTCTCGTTCCCGTTCTTATGCCACCTTCTACCTCTCCCCAGCTATCTCCACCACACTATCAATCTCACTCACTCTCTCCTAGCCATTTCTAATCCTCCTTTAACAAACAATTGCTGGCTTTGCATTTCTCTTTCCTCCAAAATCACCGAGGCCTCAACTTACTCACTGCTAAAAAAAGAGGACTCTGTATATTTTTAAATGAAAAGTGTTGTTTTAACTAAATCAATCGGCCTAGTATATGACAACATAAACAAACTCAAGGATAGAGTCTAAAAACTTGCCAACCAAGCAAGTAATTATGTTGAATCCCCTTGGGCACTCTCCTAATTGGATGTCCTGGGTCCTCCCAATTCTTAGTCCTTTAATACCTGTTTTTCTGCTTCTCTTATTCATACCTTGTGTCTTCTGTTTAGTTTCTCAGTTCATCTAAAACCATATCCAGGCCATCACCAATTATTCTATACGACAAATGCTCCCTCTAACAACCCCACAATATCACCCCTTACCACAAAATCTTCCTTCTGCTTAATCTCTCCCACTCTAGGTTCCCACACCACCCCTAATCCTGCTTGAAGCAGCCCTGAAAAACATCGCCAATTATCTCTCCATACCACCACCAAACATTTTCACCGCCCCAACACTTCAACACTATTTTGTTTTATTTTTCTTATTAACGTAAAAGGACAGGAATGTCAGGCCTCTGAGCCCAAGCCTGCACATATACATCCAGATGGCCTGAAGCAAGTGAAGCATCACAAAAGAAGTGAAAAGGGCCAGTTCCTGCCTTAGCTGATGACATCACCTTGTGAAATTCCTTCTCCTGGCTCTGAAGCTCCCTGACTGAGCACCTTGTGATCCCCGCCCCTGCCCTCAAGAGAAAAACCCCCTTTGACAGTAATTTTCCATTACCTCCCCAAATCCTATAAAATGGCCCCACCCCTATCTCCCTTCGCTGACTCCTTTTTTGGACTCAGCCCACCTGCACCCAGGTGAAATAAACAGCTTTATTGCTCACACAAAGCCTGTGTGACATGTATTACATTTCAAAGTATATGTGTTTATAAAGTGTATAAAAATAGTGTTTCCCTTATTTGGATTCTGCCAAGAGTAGAACCCGAGATAAAGACTTAATTTGGGATACTTTCTTTGGAAAATAATTCCAAAAAGAAGCAGTGACAGTGGGGAGACTGAGACAGGAAAGGAAGAAAATTCAATAAAGACCTGTTATGAAGGTGCTGGTGTTGGCAAAGAGTGCTGAAGTTGGCAAGGATCTCTGAAAAGAGTATCCAAAAAAAAAAAAAAAAAAAAGCAAAAAAAAAAAGCAGAGTTTAATGGAATACAATGCAGCTGTCCTACCACAATAAGTTCTGAGAGTGTTACCACCTGAGAAAATAAAAATACCTTATGGCAGTCCAAGTAATGTGAAGTATGCAGGCCCAGAAAGACGAGAGTATAGCAGTTTCATCATGCCCTCTCCTTTATGCTTGGGGGCAATTGTTTAAAGTCTTCTTAGTTCTGACTAGCTGCCTCACCGATTATCTCCATGTTCCTGGAATGTGTGATACAAGTAACAATCAATAGCTTAATGTAAATTCTTAGGAAACTACTCAGGAACTGTCCCTACTTTTTCTTTAAAAATTGACTTGTGGCCAGTTAGGGTGGCTCATGCCTACAGTTCCAGCACTTTGGGAGGCTGTAGTAGGAAGATTGATAACTTGAGGCCAGGAGTTTGAGACCAGCCTGGAAAACATAATGAGACCCCCATCACTACATAAAAAAAAAAAAAAAAAAAAAATCCAGTTGTAACTGCTGGCAATCAGAGAGTTTTTTCAAGGTTGAAAAGACTCTATACTGAGAATCTATACTCCTGGGTTGCAGTCCTCATACTTGGCCCAAATAAACTCTCTACTTGTATTAATTTTTCCTCAGCTTTCTTCCTTATAGCTTGACATACCTGTTGTAGATTTCCCTCACCTTCAGGGAGAAATTGAGTCACTAGGTTGCTTACATGTTGTGGTGATCTAATCCTTCATCCTTGAGGGATAATTCCTTTATTTTCTCATACTCATCAGACTATTTGCCTCAATTTTCTTCTCAGTGTTAACACCAGACACAAAGCCCAAATATACATTCTAGTAAATTCCCATAGTTCTGCATATAGTCTTTCTCAGCTCCATGATATGGTAGCAACCCCAGCTTCTCATGCAGTGTTAATAATCCTGTCTTAGTTCAGGCTGCTATCCCTGAACAAATACCATTGACTGGGTGCCTTAAACAACCAACATTTTTTTTTTTATAGTTCTGGAGGCTGAGAAGTCCACGATCCCAGAGTACCAGCCAATTTGGTTCCTGGTGAAGGCCCTGTCACTGGTTTTTAGATGACCTGCTGCTTGCTGTATTCTCACATGGCAGAGAGGAGAAAGAAAGAGAGGGAGAGAAAGAGATAGATTGTCTTTCTTGTTGTCTTTTTATAAAGGCATTACTCCCACCATGAGGGCTCCAGTCTTATGAACTACTTAGCTCTCAAAGGCCTCAGCTCCAAATTGCAGAAGGGACTAGGGCTTCAATATATGAATATTGGCAAAAATTCAGTCCACAGAAAATCTCAACCTTTCGTTGCCTGTTGGCCAGCCTACCTGCATGGGGTGCCTAAAGTGACCAAATGGAATTGTAACTTACAGCTCAATAGAATTCTCACTGTGACTCTTTATGGAAATATTTATTCCTTGCAGGAAAACAGGGCTTTTAATCCAGCAAAGCTTAACATTGTGAGGCCAGAAAGTACAAATTTTGTACTTGGCTGCTTGGAGTAACAAAGAGGCCAATCATACATCTCGCTTTTGGTGTCCAGTATGACGTACTCAATGTCTTCTGATTGCTTTGGTGCATAGCATGGCATCCTTCAGAAGAACTGCCCACTCCCTTAGTGTGTCTTTCTCAAGCTGGTGCCTTAGCTGAGCCTTTAATAATGTATTAAAATTTATCAAGACATCTGCTTTGAGGTGATAAAGTATATGGTAGGAAGAGTTAATACTCAGGTCATGGGTCCATCGTCATATTTCACTTGCTTTAAAGTGGGTCTCTTGTTCCAAAGCAATATTATATAGGATCCATATCACTAAATCATGATAATCTTAATAACTTGTAAGCCCTCAGATAGTAAAGCTGGGAGAGTATAGTAGAGAGGCAGGCTAAACCCATATTTGAAATAGTTGTCATTTTTAGTAAGGAAGAATCACTGCTTCTTCAGGGTTGAAAGATTCCAACTGGATCAGTGTGCCACCAAGTGGCTATTTGATCTTCTTTAGGGATAGTCCCATATTGAGCACTCAGATTCTGTCACTGTTGTTGACTGGCTATCAGCAGTGGCTAGATCAGCTTTCACAAGAGAGCCCATACAGAGCTTTTATCTCAGCCACCAGGACTGTTTCTTTCATAGCCCCATTGTACGAGGCCTGGAGTGGCCTACCACAGAAGCTGGCTAATAGCCACTGGATGAGTCATTTATCCACTGGATTCTTTAATCCCTCATACACAGTTGAAGATCTTTGTTGGGTACTGAAGTAAGACTCAAAGATCTGCACACTTTGGCTGTTCCTTTAGATCCATCCACATGCCTCTTCTCTAGATTGCCTTTTATTCTGTCTTCTAGAATTGCTTATTTCAGCCTCCTGACCTAACCAGGAGGTGTCAAATAGGAAGCTTCTACAACTAGACAAAATAAATAGGGCTCATTTAAAAATAAGTAAAAAGAGCATGTTATAGGGAGGAAGGAAAGATTCTATATCTGAAAAAATAAAGATTGCTTTATGAAATAAGTTGATTTGCACTTTGAAGGATAAAACAACAAAACTGTTGTTTTAAGAGCATATGGATATTTGAGACTAGCACTCTAAATGAAGACAACACACAAGCAAAGAGGAAAGTATCAGGGTGGGTGGTCAGTGAATACTAAGTAGTTCTATCTGGGCTGGTTCCAAGATGAGACAATTCTGTTTCAGAATGAGCAGTGTAGGAAATAAATACTGTCATAATTTGAAGAAAAAATTATTTCATAAATTCTCTTAGGTCCTAATGAAGTCACCTCATGATCCACAGTGGGAGTGTCATTCAATAAGAACAAAGTGCCTAACCATGAGTTTCTAAAGCCACACGGCACTGATGCCAGACTCAGAGGTCTGTGTGCCACAGCCATTAGGGCGTGTCCATATTTGGAGTTACATAAGCTTAGAAGGAAAGAATAATCTGTGGTTAATGTCAAGGTCTTGCCAAGGAGAACACAGAAATTTTAAAAAAAAAAAAAAAGCTGCAAGGCACAACCGTGATTTTCTCTAATTATTCACTCTTGAAACTTGAGATTTTTCTCAAAGCAAAACAGAACTGCTCTTTTTAATTTATTTTTTTTCCCACGGGCTGGGCCAAAATTTCAATTTTAAAGTGCAGGTGGACTTTCAAGTTATAGCATGGCAGGTCTCCCTGTTACCAAAAACAAAACTTCTTTCATCAGTTCAAACACATATGTTTTCAAAGGGACTAAAGGAACTGATCATCTATAGAAACCAGCCATACCTGTGAGCTCATGCCAGATATAGTCAGTCTGTAAACATGCTTGGAGGAAAATGCTGTCTGTTAAAGGGCAAACACCCCATCCTTTTTTGATACTTGATATTTTGCAGGCACCAGCTCCAAGTTGTGGATGAGAACCAGGGTCACAAACCTTTATTATCTTTATATTTTTCTTTGAAAATTTATTATTAATATTATTATCATTACTTGAGGTGACTGGAGGAAGGGAAGGAGATAGAACACAGAAGGAACAAACAGACTTTTCCCTTCTAATTAGAGCTGGTGCTGCTATTGTCAGACTCGTTTCTGGATTTGGGCCAGTGAACAAACTTTTCTCTCAATACTCTGAATATACCACATGACACTGGCCTCTATCCCAGAACCAAACATAGGTTCGTCATGATACCAACTGGGTCCTGGCCCAATGGATAAGAAAATCTCCTTGTGAAAACTGTTCCATTAGGTACATTTCTGTCTAATAAAGTGGGCATAGTACACACTGAGAAGCATAGTGTGGTACACTGCATTGTCGGGGTTGGTTTAAGCACTCCTGCTCCACTGTCCGTCTCTTCCTTATTATCCTGTATCAATGTTGTCCTTTGGGACAATATGAAAGACTCCTCTGAAGACTGACTTTTTATATTTCCAGGGATAAACAATGGAAATGTTCTGATGAAATGGAATGGTTGCATTAGTGTATCAATCAACCTACAGGTGGCCATGTCCTTCGTCCTCTTGCAGGCTCTCCGCTTATTGGACTGAAGGGGGGACCATGGTATGAATGGAGGCTACAAGCAGCAGTTGACAAGTGTTTCAATACAGGTTAGCCTAATTTTAAGGGAACATGACATACAAAATATGTAAGTTGATTAATCAAGGCATCGATGTTTGCTAAATTTAATTTAAAGCAGGATTCTTTAGTGTTAATTTTGTAAGAACTCTATAGTATTTCACTTAAATAACAAGGAAATTATACTCAATTATTCTTGTAGATAAACACATGTTTATGTCAAGTAGAAATCCATCCACATACTCAAGGAAGATAAAAGCAAACTCTATTTAACACACAAAAGGTTTTACTGATTTTATTCTGACTTTTGTTTGCATGTCTAGCTTTCCTCTAGATTATAAGCAATTTGAGGATATGATTTTTATCTTATTTAACTAATTTGTTAACTTGTTTTATCCCAGCACGTAGCCCAATGTTTGGCCAAAACAATAATAGTAGTAATAGTAATTAATTTTAGCTTAATACTTGTTTGATATTTACTACGTGCCAGGTAATATTTTAAGTGTGTTTTGCATACATTATTCCATGTGCTAATCACAAAAGATGAGTAAACTGAGGCAAAACGACGAAAAGATAAGTTTGTTTCCCAAGATCATACAGCTAGTCTGATGGAGACAAAGTTGCAACCCTGGTATTTTGACTCCAGAATCCATGTTCTTGCCACCTTAGTTATAATAAGTTTTGCCTTTGATTGGGTTCCCATGGAAGAAGGGCTTGAGGAAAATATTTAAGTGTAGTTTATTTGGGAAGTGATCTAAGAAGCATCGGTAAGAGAATTGAAGAACAAGAGAGAGAAGGGAAGGACACCAATGACAGGATGCATTAATGAGCAGGTTACTGCTGGGCTGGGGCTCACCCTGCAGGGGCCCACTGGGAGATGGTGCAGAATCAGAATCACACCATCCGATTAGCAAGGAAGCTGACCCACTAGCTCCTACTTCTTTAGGGATGTTCCTAGGGTGTCTACCCTCATGCATGTCTAGCCTAAATGTCTAGCACAATGGGAACTGAGCACAATCTCGTGGAAGGCTTTAGCAAAGGAAGGTTTTAGCAAAGAGTCTTGCCACCAGCTGCTGGTGGAAGAGTCAATGCCAAGGAGTCCTGGATGGGATAAAGATGGCACTACTGTTTCAGCATGAAAACACATTTTTGGAGAGAAAGAATGGATAGAGATATGATGTATTTATCAATTTTGGTCCATTTGACGACCAGTTTAAAACAACTGTGCACGTTCTTAGTGGGACTCCCCAGTTGCTCCTAGATAGGCATGCTGGTTTCATGGTCCTAGACCTGTTATGAGAAGATGAAGTTTTTTTAGTGACATTTCAAAGCTGTTCAGACAATTACTACATGGACATTTTCCCTTGCCAGACAGAGTGGGCCCAGCCTTCCCTGGCACCAGTTAAGTAAAGGGGAAAAAAAAGGGAAAAATTTAGAGTTTCTTGTACTGCTTCATTGCTTTACCTAATTGACTCGTTTGAGTGTGTGCCAGAACTGGATATATCTTGTTAGTGTGGCAAAGTTTAAAAATCGACTTACATTTCAATTCCATGCAGCCTTCAACACAGAGAGGTTTATAGTTGTTGCTGATGGGGGTGGTAACAATGTGCTGGGAGGGAGAATGTGTGTTTAGGAAAGGAAACAAATTAGCAGCTTCATGTGCTGAAGTCTTTAATAATACGGTAATCTAGGGCCGACTTATTATAAATTCTGATAAGCGTTGTCTGCTGTTTAAAATTTCCCATGGCTTTCTGTCAAATATATTAAAATGGATTTGGAACGTCTGTAAGCCTTCTAATCATGGATAAAATATATTCTTTTACAGGACTCTAAATTTGTGGTAATTATGTGCCATTTAGTTAATCTCCCCATATTATTTACCAAGCATATTTTGTAGTCAAATACTTGAAGAGTTGACAGGGTAATGTTCAACAGCAACTATGAGGAAAAATGGAAGAGCAAGAGGGGTTAGGAAAAAAGCACCTGAATGTAAAAATGATTTGTTTTCATGTTAGTTATTTATGTATGCAATCAGTGAGATAGTTACTGGAGTCACCTATGTTCTATTAAACACTCAGGCTTGGGTGTGTGAGAACACATGTTTAAAGGAATAGAATCCTACAAATACAATAACCCCTAAAACAAAGAATAAAACTGATTTAATGAGACTAGGCATTAAGAACCCAATTGTAGTGCCCATGCATGTTATATGTACTGGCAAATAGCTGAGGCGTGTGAGACCAGGAAAGCTGCCTAGATATTCTGGATCCCCAGAATAATTAGTCACAATAAATACCTTTCCTGAAGCTGCTCAGAATTGGCAGGGATTTATTTCCCCAAATAGTGGACAGAGATAAAGAATGATGTTGTATTTTGCATTTGGCCACCTAAATGTTTTCAGATCCTTCTTACTCAGACATGGTAGCTGAAAATGCATTGATGTTTATACACTATCCTACTCACGAACACCATGGTGGGGACCCTCAGAATGGTTCCGTAGTTTTACAGTCACCTCAAGAAAGAACAAAGTGACCTCAAGACTCTGCCATTTAAAACATTATCTTTACTGTGGTGAGAACACTTAACATGAGATCTACCCTCCTAACAGATGTTTAAGTATACAATACAATATCGGTAAGTATAGGCACAATGTTGTACACCAGATCTTGAGAACTCACTTCTCTTGTGTTACTGAAACTGTAACTGTTGACTTGCAACTCCCCATTGCCCCCTTTCCCCTTCTCCTGGCAACCAACATTCTATTCTCTGCTTCTACGCATTTGGCTATTTTAGATACCTCATGTGAGAAGGATTATTGTATTTGTCTTTCTCCGACTGGCTTATTTCACTTAGCGTAATTCCCCCAGGTTCACCCATGTTGTCACATATTGCAGGATTTCTTTCTTTGTTAGGGTGGCTATTATTAAAAACAAAACAAAACAAAACAAAAGGCAACAGGTGTTGGTGAGCATGTTACAAAACCAGAACCCTTGTATACTGCCAGTAAAAATGCAAAATGGTACAGCCATTATGGAGCCATTTGTTGAAAATGAGTAGCACTAGATATGGTTCTTTTGCACTTTGCATTTTGTAACACAAATAACAAACCCAAACATAGGAAAAGAAATAGAATTCTTTTTCCTATATTTTTAAGCTAATAAGCCAAAAAAATTAATGAGCATTAGTACATTTGTTATTCCCAGTGCAACTTTTTGTGCTTAATGCCAACCTAATTTGCCTACATAATGATTCCTATATTCCACTCATTGCCTTGGAGAAAGCCTGACAGAAACTACATAGAAATTGCTGACTTTCCTTCTTTATAGGATAGTTCATTATGAGTGTTTAGGCTTCTGTTATCACATGGGCTCACCACAATCCTGGTAGTTTCTTATGTATTTTGAAATAGGCTAATGACATTAAGAACGGTGAAAGTTACTCTAGAAACTTTCATTTTCTTCTTGGCTCCAATGTGAGGTTTCCACATGATTTTGCTTCCTGTGATAGTATATTTTTGTAAGGAGAAAAAATAGCAAGATTAACTGCAATTGACTGGAAGCTCTTGGAAGACATAATATTAATCAACTTTGCTTATTCCCCAAGCACCTAACATAAGGGTTTGTTAGAGCATGTAAGAAGTGAATATTTGTTGAAAATGAGTAGAACTGCATGCACAGACAGGTGACCTGTCTTTATTTTGGCTCTTAAATGTCCTGAGCTCCAAACCAACCACGGAAGGTCAGCAAACTAGTGTGCTTGAGCAGCTGACTTTAGCTATGATAAAATCCATTTGTATTTCTGTGAAGATACACTTAGAATATAAACCCCCTAATTTTGAGCTAGTAAACAAAACAGTAAAGGAGATTTACTGAGCAGGTGGAGAAGATAAACACAAGGTTAGCTGAAAACTGTAACATACAATGCATTCAAGTGTGGAGTGGAGAGGAGGACAAATACACCTGTTCTAGGGGTAGGAGGTTAGGAGGAAATGCCAATATCACCCATCATTTTGAACCTAGAGGCTTCTTGGCTTCAGAGTTGTCAAAATACATCTCGTTTTTTGTGAATCAATACAATGAAGTATGCAGGAAAATGGCAATTACACCTATTATACAGATGGCAAAACTAGAAGATATAAATATAATTGTAGTTTTTACAGAGTTATTCAATTGTGATGCTGATGAAATAAAAACCTACCCCCTACTAGCTCTGAATTCAAGACGTTTCCTCTTTAACCACCTTCACACTGATTTTCTTGTTCTCGCCACTTCCACTCTCCAACTCATAACTAAGTTATGCGTGTTGGTTCTTCAGGTGTATTTAAAATATGCAACCACCTGTGAACTCATTCACAGATAAAGTGAGCATATCTTGCAAAGGAAACACATAGTGAGTCTAAAAATGTACATGCCATTTTATTTTGTATATATGATAGCAAAACAGAAAAGAACTTATGAATGTTTACTTATCCTGACTTTGTTACAGCATGTAAACCAGCCTTGTAAGTAATGACAGTGTTTACTAGTTTGTAAAGAGTGCTTTACACAAATGTGAGCAAATCCAGGGGATATGATAGTTGCATGTATATGTGAATATTTGTGTGTGTGTGTGTGTGTGTGTATTTAACTAGTCTTCTCACTCACCAGAGCAAACACTAGAAATAACTGAATCCACTGGTCTTCTCTATTTTCTTTAAATATAACATAATTCACTATAGGAGACAAACAAGTGGGATTTTTTATTGACTGATCTTTGATACTCTAAAAATAAAAAAATCACACTATTTCCTCATGTATAATACTTATTATGTTGTTTAAAAAGCCTTTTATTTAGCTATAAATACTATTTAGAGGATACAGACCACACATTAAAAATAATGTCAAATCATAACTATGTTCATGAGAGATCACGTAGCCTGAAAAAGTAAAAATTGAGATGGTTAAAGTAACCTAACTAATGTGGTCTGATATATTTCACAAAAAGGGAAAATACACTACATTTCAAGTAACCTGGAACACTAATAAAATTGAACTTATAATAATGAAGAAAATTTTGATGAATTCCAAAAAGCAGAATGGCAGAGATAATATTCTTTAGTAAAAAACTAATTAATCTATACAAGCCAGAAAGCAAAAAATGCAAAGAGAGAATAAAAAATGAAACCACGGCCGGGCGCGGTGGCTCACGCCTGTAATCCCAGCACTTTGGGAGGCCGAGGCGGGCGGATCACGAGGTCAGGAGATCAAGACCATCCTGGCTAACACGGTGAAACCCCGTCTCTACTTAAAAAAAATGCAAAAAATTAGCCGGGCGAGGCGGCGGGTGTAGTCCCAGCTACTCGGGAGGCTGAGGCAGGAGAATGGCGTGAACCCGGGAGGCGGAGCTTGCAGTGAGCCGAGATCGCGCCACTGCACTCCAGCCTGGGCGACTAAGCGAGACTCTGTCTCAAAAAAAAAAAAAAAAAAGAAAAAAAAAAAAGAAACCACAGGACTTATAGAAGGTAAAGTTTAAAAAGTTTATATTTTAACATATGAGATATAGCTAAAGCTAAAGCAATGTAAAATGTAAATAATTATCAAATAATAAAAAGTAAAAACTAAGCATTTATATCAACAAGTTAAAAGTGACCAACAATAAAAACTTATGAAAAGAGAAGAATCTATTAGTAAAGATATAATTTAAAAGACTTGGAAAAAAGTAGGAAACATAATAAATAAATCTATCTGCTTTTCATTTGAAAATTGAATCAAATAAAAAATTGATTATCCATTGAAATAAAATTAAAAGAGGGAGAAAGCACACTTATAAAATAAATGGAACCAAGGAAATAACTATTGGTACAAAATGTTATTAAACTAAAACATCTTAGCTCAAGTTTTTGAAAATATAATTGAAATCCATATAAAATAAATGCTTTCCTTAGCAAATAAAATTTCATATGTCTATCCACAGAAGATAATAAAATAGGCAAATAGAGTAATAGTGAAAAATTATTCAAGTGTTATCAAAAGACTACCAAGATCAATGGTTTTATAAGTAAATCATGCTAAAGCTTTAGGAATAGATAAAGAAATGCTATTTAGGCTGGGTGCTGCGGTTCTTGTCTGCAATCCCAGCACTTTGCGAGGCTGAGGCAGGAGGATCGCTTGAAGCCAGGAGCTTGAGACCAGCCTGGGCAATATGGGGAGACCCTGTCTGTACAAAGATAGAAACATCATCTGGGTGTGGTGGCATGCACCAGTAGTCCCAGCTATTCTGGAGGCTGAGGTGGGAGAATCTTTTGAACCTAGGAATTCAAGGGTGAAGTGAATCATGAATGCATCATTATACTCCAACCTGGGCAACAGAGCGAGACTCCATCTCTTAAAGAAAACAACAACAACAAAAAAGCTATTTAAACTCACTTGAACATAGATGAAAAACAAAAAACTCAGCAAAGAAAGACTATGTATGATAAGCACATAGCAAAAGTCACACTGTGGAAAGTTGAAAGCTTTTCTTCTAAGATCAGGAGCAAGACAAGGATGCCCATTCTTGCCACTTCCATCCGACATAGTACTGGAAGTCCTAGCCAAACACTTAAGTGAGAAAAAGAAACAGGCAGGTGCAGTGGCTCATGCCGCCATCCCAGCACTTTGGGAGCTAAGGCAGGAGGATTACTTGAGCCCAGAAGTTTGAGACCAGTCTGGGTAGCATAGCAGGACCCTATTTCTACAAAAAAATGAAAAATTAGCTAGGGTAGGTAGCACATGTCTGTGGTCGCAGCTACTTAGGAAGCTGAGGCATGAGCATCTCTTGAGCCCCGGAGGCGGAGGCTGCAGTGAGTCATGATCATGCTACTGCACTCAGCTTGGGTGACAGACTGAGACCCTGTCTAAAAAAAAAAAAAAGGCATCCAAATTGAAAAGGAAGGAGTAAAAGTGTCCTTGTTTGTAGATAACATGATCTTATGTGTAGAAAAAACCTAAGTATTCCACCAAAAAATCATTGTAACTAATAAACAAATTCAGTAAAGTTTCAGGATACAAAATCAATAGCCAAAGTCAGTTGTGGTTCTTTATACTAGCAAAAAACTACTCCCAAAATAAATTAATGAAACAATGCTGTTTGCAATACCATCAAAAAGAAAATAATACTAAGGAATTAACTTAGAGGTGAAGTATCTGTACAATGAAAACTATAAAACATTGATAAATAAAATAATTACTGAAGACAGAAATCAGTAGAAACATTTTCTGTGTTCATGGATTAGAAGAATTATTATTGTTAAATATCCATACTACCATGTAGTATGGTAAAATTTGTATGGAACCACAAAACACCCTAAATAGCCATCTTGTGAAAAAAAAAATCAAACACAAAGTTGGAGGCATCACATTTTCTGATTTTAAAACATATTACAAAGTCTTGGTAATCAAAACAGTATGACACCAGAACAAAAGTAGATATATAAACTAACAGAACAGAATTGAAATAAATTCATGCATATATGGTTGATTCATTTTCAACAAACATTCCACAACTACATGATGGAGAAAAGGTAGTATATTCAATAAATGGTATTGGGAAAACTGAATATCCACATGTAGAAGAATACAATTGGATCTGTATCTAACACCATATGCCCAATGAGATATAACTTCACATCTGTTAGGGTGGCTATTATAAAAAATATGAGTGATAAAAAGTGTTGGCAAGAATCTGGAGAAAATGGAACCCTTGTAAACTATTGGTGGCAATGTAAAGTAGTAGAGCCATTTTGGAAAAGAATATGGAGGTTCCTAAAATATTAAAAATAGCACTACCACATGATCCCGCACTTACGCCCAAAGGAAATAAAGTCAGCATCTTAAAAAGATATATGTTAATTGCAGCATTATTCACAATAGTAAGATACAGAAATGAACTTAGTGCCCATGGGCAGATGAACAGATAAAGAAAATGTGTTATGTGTATATATACATACATACAGTGGAATACTATCCAAACACAAACAAGAATAAAATCCTGCCAATTGGGACAATATGGATGGACCTGAAATATATTATACTAAGTGAAATAAGCCAGATATGGAAAAACAAATACAGCATGATCTCATTTACATGTGGAATCTAAAAATTTAAACTCATAAAAGCAGAAAGTAGATTGGTGATTTGCCAAGGGCTGTGGGGTGAGGGAAAAGGGACAATGTTGGTCAGAGGATATGAAATTCCAGATATGCAGGATAAATACATTATGTAGCTGTAATGCACAGCATAATGACAATAAAGTCAGCATAATATTATTATTGAATTTTAATAAAAATATTACGAAATGATAATACAGACTAATCTCTTTTATGAATGTCAGTGCAAAAATTCCAGATGAATGTAACCCTGCAACATATTAAAATAATAATTGACACTTAAGTGTATTTTACCACAAGAATATAATAATCTTTCAAAATCAGATTTATTGATGTATTTCACTATAATAGTCTAAGTAAAGAAAATCTTGTCCATAAATGTTTAAAAGACATTAAAATTCAATGAGGCATTAAATTCTGAGATCCATTCCTGACTTAATGCATGTCTTTATAGTCTAACTACATATTTACCTTAAAAAAATTTCCTTTGCATATTTTAAATATTTTCTGTAGGTGACATTAAACTGCTATCCTTCTGTAACATGCTTTCTAATATTGATAATGTATTTCTCATACTTAACTCATAGCTTCAACTTATTTTAAACATAGCTTAGGCACTATTGACTTATCAGTTCTCTTGTTGATAGACAGTTATGCGGTTTCAACATTTTGCTTTACAACAATAGTTCTAAAAACATGCCTTTATAAGTATTTTATAAACATGTGTAAGAGTTTTTGTAAGTTATCTTCCTGAGAGTGTAACTGGTTGTTTGTAGGGTATATACCCTTAATATTTGCTAGAATTTACTAAACTGCTCTTCAAATTGGTGTTACCAATTTATGCTCCTAGTAGCAGGTTGCATGGCTCCACATCTTTCCTAGCATGTGGAACTGATAGATTTTAATCGTGCTTTATCTGATACATGTGAAATGTTATACTATGTTTTTTATTTGCATTTCTCTGATTTCCTATTCCAGAGCATAGAAAAAGAAAAGTTTCCCAATTCTTCACTATATATGTATATGTGTGTATATGTATGTGTATATGTGTATACATATATATACATACAAACATACATATACATACACATATATGTGTATATATACACATACATATATGTGTGTATTATTTATATATGTGTATATGTATGTGTATGTATATATACACACATACATATGTGTACGTATACACACATGTGTACTAGATATGTATGCATATATGTATATATGTGTGTGTGTGTATATATATATGTCATTGATGTGGTTTGACCCTGTTCCCACCCAAATCTCATCTTGAATTGTAGGTCCTATAATTTCCACATGGCTTGGGAGGGACCAAGTGGAGATAATTGAATCACGGGGGCAGTTTCGCCCATTCTGTTCTCCTGATACTGAGTTAGGTCTCATGAGATCTGATGGTTTTATAAGGGGCTATCCCCTTCACTGGGATCTCATTCTTCTTCTTGCTGCCAACATGTGAAGAAGGATGTATTTGCTTCCCCTTCCGCCATAATTGTAAGTTTACTGAGGCCTCCCCAGCCCTACAGAACTGTGATCAGTTAAAACTCTTTCCTTTATAAATTACCCAGTCTTGGGTATTTCTTCATAGCAGCATGAAAATGAACTAATACAATCATCGACAACAGGCAATATAAGACTTTCGATCTGGAGAGACGGGAAACACATTAATATCTTAGTAAAAAGTAAGCGAGATCAATAATTAAATGACTAAAACCAAAATAAAAACAGAATATTTTAAAATCAACTAGCAGTAAAAAGACACTTTAGATATAGGTGAATGGCAATATAAATGACAGCCAACTTTTCCACAGAAACAATGCAGACCAGAAGACAAGAGTATGACATTTTTAATGTGCAACAAAAAAAGTGAATCCAGAATTCTACATTCAGTGAAATTATTTGTCAAAATTAAGGGTGAAGCAATAGCCTCACTGACCTTTCTGAATTATGTGGTGTAAACCATAGATGATTGTAAAAGTGTCATGTCATAATCAACTGATCAGGTAAATCCTGCCAGAAGATTCTTCTTGTAGATCTATTAAGAAAAATACGCTTACATTTTAAATTAAGCGAAGCTGAAAGATTAACATTTTCCTCTTCTGTCAGCCAATGCACTGAATATTCTCTTTTTTCTCCATTTGTCTCCATCATTTCCTACCCTCTTTCTGCCCTGGGATGCTGATGTTTATGAAAGGCATTGGCAGCCTCACTTGTCTTCCAGCTTCTAGCTGGGTGCAACCCCTGGAAGATACCAGTAGGGGACTGGGGAGTGAAAGGAGAGAGAGTGGCTCTTTATTGCCCTAGTTGCCTCCCTGCTGTGCTAAAGATTGTCCAAGGCTGTATTCCTCCCCAAAGGCCAGGCTCCTTGCTAGAGCCATATCCTTTAGCTACAAACGTCATTCTAAGTTTTAGTGACCATCCCTGGCTCCCTCAGAGATGGTAGGAGTATTGACTCCCTGCTATTGCTAGCTGCAAGAGGCTTCACCATCCTTTGCAGTTTTCTCTGAACACTGTCCACATCTTTGTCAAAAGTGTTTATTTATCTCCAGTTATCCTTTTGACTGCATCATTTCTTTCACATAAAAATCTGGACTGACAGTCAGAGTACTTCTATGTAAACATCAGGAAGAAAAATTGGCAATTTAAAGCAAAGGAGGAATTATTAAAGCTCCCACAACCTGTAAGTGCTGGAAAGTCAGGAGCACTGGCTAAGCTGCAAGAACAAAGCCAACTATGGTGCTGAAAAACTCATCCCTGAAAACTCTTGTGCTGCTATTACTAAGTACAGACACACCAGCTTGTACTGCTGACACCATCAATGCCAGACCTGGACACTGCCAACCACATACTTGAACCTAAGGAAAAGAGGTTACAGATGCTGGCAATCATCTGTAAGACTGACTATTTTGGCTACCCACATAGCCTTCTTCCCAACTTCTAGTTATTAAAAGAAACATAAAGAAAGACAGCTCTTATCTAAATTAATGTTCCTTACAAAAACCTCTTACCCTCTTATCAAAAAAACCCAGCCCAGAAACTTATCAATTACTGCCTCCAATTCTGAGACCAGAGTCTGTGTGATGCTTATTCTTTTTCTTATTCTACAACGATTTTTTTGGTCTAGGAAGAAGAGTATAAGATGGGATTAAATGAGCAATGTTTCATGCATATTAAAACATCCAAGGATTAAATATGCAAGGGGTTACCCAGGAAACCCTTGTAAAAGACAATGAGGTGGATGCTGGGTGAGGGTTGGAAAGGTGCCAGAGTATGGCAGAGGTCTCCCACCAGCCTCCACAATAAAGGAAGGTGGGAAGGAAGGTTGAGTGGAATCATCCTGAACTTCTGTGTAGTCTGGGGAATGTGTAGTCTAGGCAAGGCCATGGAAGAGTCCTGAGCTGAAGCTTTGCATTAGATGAGAGCCATATCTCCTTGGAAAAAGCCTATGTTAGCATCACTGCTATACTTGGTCATTGGCTAGAAGCAGTCCATGAAAAGCACTGCCCCAGCAGAAATGCAGTTTTGGACTTCAGAGCACAGCAGCTGGGAACCTTGATCAATTACACTCCTTGTGGTTGAGAATCTGTGGGGGGTATTCATATAACCACTACAGTGATCCTGTCTTAATGTCCTATAATCCATGGACTACACTCATAAGTTAACCTTCGATATACCACCATATATCAAATGATGGGGCAATGAAGAATGAAGAGGAAAATGAGTTTAAAGAGATAATTCTATAGGTGAATATATATGCATGCATGTATATACATGGCAGAAAATGCAGATGTTACAGTTTTTGTTTCTGTAACTGGCCCAAAGGCATTAGTACTTAAAATAATGTCTCTACTATTCACACCACATTCAAACTTCCCTCAGCAAGTACTACTGGAAGTTTTCCTGAGAGATGTGAGCTTTTAATGTTTCTGCATATATGGGATTACCTGCGGTCTTCCATTAAAATATACCACTGAAGAAAGCAGTACTAACGTCTAAAGGGATCCTCTAAGACTCCACATTCGTTCTTGCTCCCATTGTACAACAGCATTAAATCCCTTGCCAGTGGGAATCGACCATCCCAGGGAGCACTGTAACTCCCTCACCATTTTGCCTTTTTTGCCAGGTTGGGAATACCTGGTCAGGTGGCAGTCTCAGCTTCATCTCAAAGAAATCATTGTTGTTTTTTTTTTCTGTGTGTGGTGGAAGAGTTCTCTCCTGACTATGGATGTTTTAAGTTAAAACAAAGGAATAATTTAAAACAGTATTGTAAATATATGTTTATTTAGAATAGTGACAACTGCATGCTCTCTTCTATCTCTTATATTATGCTAATGAAAGAACTGCTTTATGTCTTTCACCATGATTTTCTGATTAGAAGCAACATAGTATTGGATGCTATAATGATGAGTAAGACATCCTGTAATTGTATGGATTATGATCTTGACAGAAACACAGCAGGCAGAAAAGGGATAACCAATTTCATTTGATTTCACTTTTAGTTTTTGAGATGGAATCTTGCTCTGTCACCAAGGCTGGAGTGCAGTGGCACAAACATGGGACCATGCTTATCTTGAACTCCTGGGCTCAAGCGAGTCTCCTGCCTAGTCTTCCAACGTGTTAGAACTATAGGCCTGAGCCACTGCTCCTGGCCACCAATCTTAAATCAAGTTATTTTTGGTGAAAAGAAATCAGATATCTTTCCAAGATGGAAGGGGCCCAAAGTAATCACCCTTTCCCCTTTGGCTCATGGATATAGTAGCATTTCGGTGACTTGGTGTTGATTGCTGCTATTGCACAATTAGGTATTTAATAGCAGCATTAGCTGGGGCCATCAAAAACATTGAAGGCATTGCTTTGTCTAGCTCTATGCCAGAGAACCATAAAGTGACTAGGCTCTTCAGGATAACAAGAAGTAGTAGTGGTTCAAGACCTTAAGTTGCCTCTGATTCTTATGGGATGAAGGCAAGTTCAGGTTTTGAGAATGAAGTACTGAAAAAGCTATTTCATAAATGAAAAAAAAAAAAAGAAAGAAATTCGACATAGAGAGTAGCAAAACACTGACCTTCCTCAGAAGTAATCCATATAAAAGCATAATTCTTATGCATTTAAAAAATGATTGGAGATTAATCAGGGGTACCCTAGAATTGCAGTTAAATATTTTGTTGATGGACATTCATTTGAAAATTCTGGCTCTGTTACCAGGTATATGATCTTGGTAAATTAGCCTTTCCAATTCTCAGTCTTCGTATTAGTAAATGGGTATTCTTATTAGTAAATGCAATTCTTGCCTTATAATATTGTTAAGGGGCACTTGAGACAGTTTCTATAAAGCACTTAGCAGAGAGCGTGGTGCATTCTAAGGGTTCAAAAATGGTGACAATCTTTTTTTTAAGGAATTATAATTTGTTTTAACTAAAACTAAAGTTTTCATTACTTAAATTAAAAAATATCAAAGAAGGCAGATGGTTTATGTATAATCCAGAAGAAAAAGCCCCTAAAGAGTGTATTCTCTACTTTCAAAGGTGAAAGAAAGTCTGTCTATTTTCTATTAGTTTTCTGTCTCTAGAGATGTATATTCCATCATTGGGCAGACCTGTTCACCAGGCTTTTCTATAGTTAGGATAAATTTTCACTAAGTAAATAAATCAGATTTTCTGCATTTCACGCACTATTCTACAGGTCCACAAACTTTCATTTGAAATCCCAATAGTTCTCAAACCAAACTCCTCCTGCCTTTTTCTTTCTCTTTCTTCCATCTTTCTTTCTCTCTCTTTCTCCCTTTCTCCTTCCTTCCCTTCCTCCCTCCCTCCCTCCCTTCCTTCCTTCCTTCCTTCCTTCCTTCCTTCCTTCCTTCCTTCCTTCCTTCGTAATTTTTGTAAGAAATTCATTTGGTGGCAAAAAACTGAACTGTACTAAGGTAAGACTATTTTTAGGCATTATTTCCCTCCAACTTCCACCCCTGCTATGAAGTGCAGTGGGGGTGGTAGGCTAACTCCATGAAAAATATTATATCACCATTTGGAAATCCAAACGATTCTGAATTCTTAAATACATACTGTATCAAGGGATTAAGATAAAGAAATGTAGACTTAAAATTACCAAACTAGCTTTTCAGGTATTTCTGACATTATGATGGCATATACTGAAAAGTAAATAAGAGCATTTTAGACATAGGAAAAGTTAAAGTGTTATTTCAATTGAGTCAGTCTTCTTGATCAACTGAAACATTCCCATTTCTGGTTATGACAAACTGAGAACCTTCAGTTTAGGCCATGCCTCACTCAGGTAGTTTCCACATGGATTATTTCTACTTGAGTAGCAATTCTACTCCACCATGAGTCTTTATGTCTAATCTTCACAACCAAGGCATGCTCCTGGGGGTTCTCCTCTCTCCTCTCAAAAGCAATGTGTTACTAGCCGTACAGGCAACTTTGGCAGCACCTGACCCAGTGATGCTCCATATGAGATGCTACTACTGATAGCCTAGCATTTTACCTGCAACAAAGTTAGCTTGGTTTCCTCTGCTGGCTTTCTTCTTTTCTCCTTGACTTAGGAAGACTGACTACTTTCCTAAGTATGATTACTAAAATTCCAAAATGTAACATTGTAAACTTAAAACTTCAGACGGCTCATCAGGTGGCATTTAAAACACACCATGTGTACTCACATATCCCTTAGCCAAAAATGAAGTTTTGTTTTGTTTTTGTTTGTTTGTTTGAGACAAGGTCTCTCTGTGTTGTCCAGGCTGGAAGGCAGTGGCGTGATCTCGACTCACTGCAGCCTCAAACTCTCTGGTGCAGGTGATCCTGTCACCTCAGCCTCCCCAAGTAGCTGGGACTACAGGTGCACACCACCAAACTCAGCTAATTTTTATATTGTATTTGTAGAGACAGGGTTTTGACATGCCCAGGCTGGTCTCAAACTCCTGGACTCACGCAATCTGCCCATCTTAGCCTCCCAAAGTGCTGGGATTACATACATAAGCCACTGTACCCAGCCAAAAAAAAAAAAAAAAAAAAAAAAAATGAAGTTTTAATAGTTCCTTCCAAGTGTTTGGGTTATGATTGGAAGAATAAAGCAATAACTGTAGTAATGAAAGCAGTGGTGGTGCTAGTATTAGTAATAACCATAATCATCATAGTTAATTATAACCCCCACCACCATCTCCACAAGTTATTACATTTTCAGTGCCTACCTATGTGCCAAGTATTGTACAAGGTGCTTCACAGATATCATCTCTGCATCTCTGACCCTGTTATCTAAAGACTATCATGCCTATTTTACTTCTGGGTAATGACATTGGAAGAGTATACGGTATGTAAATTTCCAAAGTTCATGTGGCCATTAGATGATGAAACCATGTTTTAAACACAAGTGTATTAGAATGAGCTCATAATCATCCTGACATTTTATTTTGCTTATTGAATTCTGCTATGGCTCGTCTTATGTGACTTTGCCCTTTGTTATGTGCCTTTGTAAGTTATTTTAATACTTTCCTGACCACGGGCCCCCACCTGTAGAGTAAGCCTCTCAGTATACTTCTAGTTTCTTTCACCACCTTCTTATCTACTGAGTTGCTGAGCAAAGTGTTCTGAACACAGCAGCTGGTAAATAAATATTTGTTAACTAATTTTCCCTTTTTTATTCATGTAAAACATTTCCCACAGTGTTCACTACTCCACCAATTACCGTGTTCCAAATCTCAAAGTCACTCCATAAATTAAAGCTTAACAGGGGACTGACACAATCGACAAAGCTTTGCTCATTTTCCTAACTATAAATGAGAAAAAGCATCAGTGGAGTTCTTAAAGGAAAACAAACAAACAAACAAAAAACAAAGGAAAAGATTGGGGGCTAAGTAGTTCAATACAAAACTCAAAGGTTGCAGTAATCTAGTTAAAAAATAGAGGAGGAAAAAAGAAAACAAATAAGAGATTTGTAAATTAAAATATGCAATGAGGCATTAGAACATTTTGACATTTCTCAAAGTGAAAACCCTGTTGGTCTACTACATCAAAGGAGGAAGGTAAATATGCCTTTTCTTCATTTCTAGTTTTTAGTTAATGCTGAGGAATGAAATTATATTTGCTGAAGAACTCAGAGATGGTTGCCAATATTTTTGCTTGATTTTTTTTTTAAAAGCCTCTTCAAAAAGAAAATATTTCACCCCTGCCAAGGCTCTTTGTAGAGAACTGTAGCCTTTAAAAATAAAGTTCAACAGATGCTTTTAAAGCTTGAAATTAATTTTTAAAGTAATGTGACTTTTAGTGGTTTGTTGATTGATATTTTCTACTCAGGATGAGTGATTAGGAGAAGAATTCACAGGACAAATAACAAATGATACTCTGGAACAGCCAACTTTGATCAAAAAGGAATATGAGAGAGAAAAAAATCTACTTTGGCCTGTCTGGTTCCAGGTAGCTGGGGCATGTAAGTCAGACTCAGGGCTGGCAGTTGGCCCATCCATCCCAATCTCTTCATAAATTAAGGCCACCTACTTAATAAGTCCTATTCCTTTCCTGTCACCATTCAATTCACTTCCAATCAATGCAGAGTAAGTTAAAGGAGCCCTTCCCATCATGCTTGGAAAGTAAAAGAGCTGCAAGGTTTTTTTGGGGGGGGAGTTTTGTTTTTCTCTTATTCTAAGCAAGCCACACCCAGTGGAAATTAAGAATTCTTCCATATTAAATTTTAGGTCTTTGTTTGAACAACTACAACAAGAAAACAACATTGCTCATTAACACTATCACTTAGTCGCTCTCTTTAATGGAGAAGTAGCCGATGATAATAATAAAGCCAAAAGCTATTTATTTCATTGAAGTTAGAAAGAAGTTTAACTCTTTGTATGTACAAACCTCTGTAAATTGACTAAAAGTTAGAATGGACCACTTGAAAATATTATGAAAATGGAGAGCTATGGTTAGATGTGATGACACACACATACCTGTGAATAGTTAGTAGAATAAGACTTGCAAATTTAATAGAATAATAATGAAATACAGAAATATTAAGAGGTTTATGAAGAAGCAACAGATCATGAACAAACACATGACTGACAGCTTCTCAGTGTGTCTTTAATCTTGAGTGCAGCCTTGAAGTGGTTTACAAAACAGAACTCAAGAGAGGCAGCACTGCACAATGCCTTGCCCAGAGAATACACTAGTTTTTTTTTTTTTTTTGAATGCTATAAGCAATCCATGTAACTGGGTTGGCTTATTCCTTTCTCTTCTACCACCTGCCTCTAGGGAAAAGAGGAGAGCTGATTTAAGCTCTTAGGCTTTATCTTGGTTATGTCACTTCCCTGACTGCTTTGGTGACCTCCGGTAACTCAACTTTTATAGCCTTGGGCATCATTGACAAACCAAGTATGTACAACTAGATAATATCCAGGCTCTTAGACAAGTGTGTTAGTCGTGCTTAATCTTCAACAATATATGTGGGGTGAGAAGATTAAGGCTCAGAGATGTAAGGTATGTGAATATGTTTTTGACTCTTGAGACCATACAAATAATATTTTAGGAAAGCACTTTATAGTTGACAAAGACCCAAAGACAGGAGAATATATCATCACTTCCCCTTAGTCTACATTTTCCTTTCCAAACTACAAAGTGCAACAATGGATGGGCCTTAACCATAGCCAGATAAACACATTCTACCCACTGTAGATTCTACTCAGTATGCAAGTCCATGTAAATGTATGAGGATATTGTAGTAAGGAGGGTCTCAAGACAGTCACAATTCTCAGTGTAAATATGACACCATGGTGATAGGCTCATGGCCCACTTAGAATGGTGGCAGTGACACAGTGCAGAGCTGTAAATCTAGAGACCTAGGCTCTTATCCCAGCTCTGTCATGAATTCGAGGTATGGTCTCAAGCAAGATCCTCCATTTCTTCTGGTTTCCGTAATTACC
Organism: Theropithecus gelada; assembly: GCF_003255815.1. NCBI lineage: Eukaryota > Metazoa > Chordata > Mammalia > Primates > Cercopithecidae > Theropithecus > Theropithecus gelada. Next base: position 102,404,582 of record NC_037677.1, read on the forward strand.
TGCTCTCCTTTCAACCTTGTACATCACTTGTAAGGATCAAATAAGCAAACGTGCACAAAAAACACTTTTAAAGATTAAAATCCTCTGCAGGTGCCAGACTATCTGAACCCATATGAAGCTTGTCAAAATAAATGGATGATGTACTTAAGACCAGTGGTTAACCAAAGTGGTGATTTCCCTTTCCCTCTCCCTGGTAGACATTTTTGGCTGTCAAAACTTGGTGGGTGGGTGTGTTGTCTGCTATTGGCAACTAGTTAGTAGAGAAAAGGGAAGCTAAACATCCTATAATGTACAGAACAGCCCCCACAACAAAGAATGATCCAGTTCAAAATGTCAGGAGTGGTGATGTTGAGAAACCTTGATTTAGACAAAGGTCCAAATTGGCCGGAAAGGAAAATAAAAGCAAACTCTTGTAACCAGGCTTATCTCATCCTTTCCTACTCTCTCGCTCCTTTCTAAGGTAAAGAAGAAAATTGTGTCAACATTTCAGATGCTGACACACTCAGACTCAGAAAAACTCTAGTCTTTTAGGTGTCCAAAATAAATTCAGGGCATGTTTAGTTCAACCCAGATAAATCTTTCCTAATGAGCCAGGGAGTTAGAAAAAACACCTTTCCCCAGAAGCTGCAGTCTTCTAACCTCTAACTCCTAGGCTTTTATAGAAAACAGAGTATCTCTCCAGCCTTTTGGACTACATGATTTATTTGCTCATTTGGTTGACTATCCACAGGCCCAGGCCCAGGGCATTTCTCATCTCAGTTGACAGTATATAAAGAGCATTGCTCAAACTACCTTTAGTGCTGACCGTCTACTTCCATCCCAGACCCAGTGAGTGGGGGAGATGAGAAGCAATAAGGAGCTTTGTAGGGAAAAGCCAGAGAACAGTGAGGGCTGGGGGATGGTTAATTAGTCTGTTGTGATGTGCTCTCTCCAGCTGAGTCCCAGCACCACAACAAGCCATTATTTTCAGAGTTGCCAATTAATTCAGCTGAATTTCTGACTCGAGGTGTCTCTCCAGTATAGAGCAATTAGCTGACACCCTTTGCTCCTGCAAGGGAATGAATATGCTCTATGGGGGGTATTGGACTTTGTATATCATGCAACGGGAGCCTCAATCTCCTTTCCTGCCCTCTGTCAGACCCAACACTGAGCTAAGAAAATGGAAAAAAAAAAAGAGTAAGTCTCTCCCATGTAAAGATGGAAAGCAGGGAGAAAAGGGAGAGAGATTTGGGAATGTAGGAGACAATTCCTTTTCCTGAGCGAGATTTCCATCTTTCTACATTGCCCCATAGCACAAAATGGAGTTTTCTATTCAATAAATGTCTCACCTAGATCTGATAAGTTGAAGATGCCAAGTAGAGCATGTTCTGGAAGAACTGTGATCTAAGGTTGAAAGAAGTATCAGAGCCTCTTCCTGGAAATGTAAGGCACAAAGTGAGAACAAGTCCAGCAGAAAGTTGGTCTTATACAATTATACTGGAGTAGTTCTCAAAGTTTGCCAGATGCCCAAGGAGCTCTTGAAAACACTAATACCGAGAACAGGGATACAATAATACCGAGAACAGGGATTCTAATTTAATTGGCCTAGGATGGGGTCAAATCATCTGTGCTTTATAAATGCTCCCCAGGTGAGTCTTGTGCAACTGGACTTGAGAATCACTGGAACAGCCTGGGCCCCAGACCAGGAGCATGGGCATCACCTGGGAACCTCTTAGAAAATATTGGGCTCTGATTCAAACAGGCTGAATCAGAAGCTCTAGGGGTTGGGCCCAGCAATCTGTTTTTCTCCAAACCCATCAGGTTATTCTGGTGCACACTAAAGTTTGAGAATCATGACACTAAAACAATGAGTTGCTTTATTTTTTTGCCTCTCTCTATCCTAGTATTAAGAAGTATCGGTACTGGTGGAGTCCTATTCTTATGTGTGTGTATTTTCCCAAGCTCCCTTCGGTTGAATCCTTTGCTGTAATCTCTCCAACTGGGATCATGTAAACTCTACCCATATATTAATCCCGGCCTTATCTTTGAGTCAATCTCATCTCTATATCTTGATGAAAAATGAATAAAATGATAATGGATAGTTACTAAATATTAGTTGCAAGTACTCATCACTTTCAATGACAAGGCCATCAAAACCATACACAGAAGTTTCATCCAACTACATCCATCACCTTTCCTGATGGGAACTTCTTTGTTTTTTCTTTTCTGTGTGTGTGTGTGTGTGTGTGTGTGTGTGTGTGTGTGTGTGTGTGATGGGAACTTCTTTGACAGGGAGTTACTTGAAAAGAGACACAACTCTTAGTGCTAGAAAGCTGATTATTTAGTTATCTGCTGAGGGTCAGGGTCTCTGTGTTATGTGGAGGGGCCTGGAATTTATAGCTATTCTACTATTCTTGATTCACAGATAAAATGTAAGGATGACAAATCATTGCTAACATCATGTGCTACGGCTGACTGGAAGGGAAACAGTATGATATCTGGAAGTTGAGGGAAACTTCCTCAGAAGTGTAACAGCATATAATAAAAACTGAACAAAAATGTCTCCTTATCTACACAATGAGGATTATTAAAATAATGCCAGAGGCTATTGGTGCTGGACATAAACTTGAGACTCAGCAGGGAAGTTTCCACTGCAGGACTAGAGCAAACGACTTGCTTGCTGTTGGTTGAGGGTCAGTGAGGTGGTGACATGAGGGCAGTTCTACTGGGCTCTAGATTTTACAAGGCAAAGGGAGGAAAAAAACCATGGTGCTTGGAGTTGGTTAAGTAATGAGAGATGTACTGATTAAGATGGGAAGATATAAACCTTCAGGGTCAATGACTGCCTCCCAGCAAGGGTCCAAATTATTGCCATGTGTAGTAGAGTCAGTGCATCTGTGAACCGTTCCTTGGGGAAGCACAGAGAGAACACATTGTACGTGTGTTACTGTGCACCTGCTGCCAGATTGCTGAAGTCTGGTTTCTGACAACAGATTAAATAAAAATTAAGTTAAAACAAAACAATATATGAGTTTGCTATCTGTCATTAAACTTTTATGAAAACAGATGGGTGAGCATAATCTCTCAGAGGAACTCATCCGAGCTAAGGCACTTTCTTCAGGCTGCAGGTGTAGACATTTCAAGAGCCCCTTGGGTCTCCTTTTGAAGAACAGAAACTAAAGCAAAAATCTAACACAGAATTGCACAATATACATTTTTGTTTTATATTAGATATTTGAGAATGTTCTATTGATAAGAGAAAATATATAGTTCACTATTACATAGAATATGAGGATCTGAATCTATTATGACACATTGATTCTTCTAATCAATCAATAGAGGTTTTTACTGTCCTTTTAACTTTCTTATGCAGTTCAAGGCTCATGTATCACCTCAGTAGTCCCTAATTTGTAAGGGAACATCAAAAGAAAACAGGAATTCCAGTGAATTAGACATTGCTTTATGGGTTATGGGCTCTGCAACAGAAAAGCAACTCTTTGAATGCTGTTTCTGTAGCTTTGCTACCTTGGGCAATATTCAGACTTCTATTAGTCTCAGTTTCCTCATCTATGAAGTTAAATTGTTTTGAGAATTAAATAAGCTAATACCTGTAAAAACAATCAGCCCCATACCTGTTAGAAACATATGTAACTGTTGATAATGAAATTTGGAGGTGAATTTGGGGAGGATTAAATTAGATATCTCAAATCATTAAGTGTCTACCCAGATTTAGGATGATAATCTATGTTATTAATATTAATATAAATAGGTATTTTCTAATAAAAGCACAATAATCACACTCTAATAATTGTATTTTCAGGGACTTAGATATGGTGCAAGTCCAGTCAAATTATCTGAAACTTAAACTGCTGATCTAACATAATCTGGAATGTGTACAGAGAATAATTTGCAGAGGAAAAAGACACAAGCTCACTTTTGGAGTAGCAGTTCTCCCTGTCTCACATATGTTACAATATTGACAGGGATCTTTTTTGTTTGTTTGTTTGTTTGTTTTTGAGACGGAGTCTTGCTCTGTCGCCCAGGCTGGAGTGCAGTGGCCGGATCTCTGCTCACTGCAAGCTCCGCCTCCCGGGTTTACGCCATTCTCCTGCCTCAGCCTCCCGAGTAGCTGGGACTACAGACGCCCGCCACCTCGCCTGGCTAGTTTTTGTATTTTTTAGTAGAGACGGGGTTTCATCGTGTTAGCCAGGATGGTCTCGATCTTCTGACCTCGTGATCCGCCCGTCTCGGCCTCCCAAAGTGCTGGGATTACAGGCTTGAGCCACCGCGCCCGGCCACAGGCATCTATTTTTATCTTATCATTCTAATTTTCTTGTTGCTACTTTGGTCCTCTGTTAACCCCTACATTTTTATGACCTGTGTAAAGGAAGTAGATATTAACTACTCTACTAAACTATACATCTTTAGTCACCCTGGCCTAAAGGCAACTGTTGATTTCAATTAATTCAGTTCAAATTTTTGTTCTTAAAAATGTGCAAATCACTAGGGTGTTAAAAAATGATAAGACTTGTCCTTGTTCTAAAGAAACTTATTTCCTAAGACAGGTAAACTTATTATATATGGCAGAATAAGATAAGAAATATATAGGAGCATTATAATTATAGGAAAGATAAATGGCTTCAATCTGATGAGCTGAAAAAATACTGAATGGAAGATAAACAGTATTAAGGGAACTTTAAAGAAGAATGTAGATTCTTCCAGATGGAACAGGGAAGGAGTGTATATCCTCACATAGGGCACACCAAAGGTATAAAAGTGGGAGGAAATAGTCATATTTTAATTAAAAATTCCAGTTTGCTGGATATAGAGGTTACATTTCAACCATCCAAATTGTGATTAGATTATGAAGAATAAGTGGAACCAAAGAGTGTTAATCTCAAGGCAGTGAGTGAAATGAGAACTTAATTAAAGATGTAAGTTGGAGAATGGTCAGAGCTTTACCTTAGGAAGATGAATACCGAAATTAGAGGTAAGATGTCTTAGTAGTCAAGTACATAATATTTCAGGCAAAAAGTAATGGAGGTCAAAGCTAAGGGAATAATACAGAAATAGAGAAATGTCAGGAAGAAAAACAAGCACAATGCTTTGCTGATTGAGAGAGGAGGATACAGAAAGAAGAAAATGAGTGAGAGGAAAGAAAAACCGCCTATGTTTTAGTCATGATCTTTTCTCCCCCGCTCACCCTTGTGGTCAGAAAGTGGAGGTTATGTGAAGAAAGGGAGATACATTGAATTTTTGCAACACATGCAAAAATCTGGGTACAAGCAGGGATGCTGAGCAAAACCTGGATGAATAGATGTAAAGTTCAGGGAAGAGTTGGCAGCATTATGGATTTAAATTGGGGTTTCTCAATAGACAGAGGATAGCTGAAGCCAGAATAATCACCAAAGGACAGCACACAGACCTCATCTCTTAAGAAGATTGCAGGATGGGCTCTCAAAATAAAAATCTAGTGAATAGCATTCAACGGTAAAGGATGAGAGAAGACATTAAGGTAACAGGAAATACATGTAAAAATAATGACACTATAATAGTGCTGCAAACCAAGAAAAGCAACCGGCTGAAGATAATTTATTTTCAGTAAATATTGGAAGATAGAGAGCAGTCTAAGTCAGATTCAAGGTATAATAAAAGGTAAAATTAAGGAGGGGAAAGTCATAGACACCTGGTGAGATGCTCAAACTTTGTCAGCTAACATAAAGGACAGGAGTTGCTTGGGGCAATCCTCAGAATAACTGATTGTGAACTGCTTTTAAAACCCCATCTCTACTAAAAAAAAAAAAAAAAATTAGCCGGGTATGGTGGCACACACCTGTATTCCCAGCTGCTCAGGAGGCTGAGGCAGGAGAATCGCTTGAACCTGGGAGGCGGAGGTTGCAGTGAGCCGAGATGGCATCATTGCACTGCAGCCTGGGCAACAGAGGAAGACTCCATCTCAAACAAACAAACAAACACAACAACAACAACAACAAAAACAACAACTAAGCTAGTTGGGCACATTCTCCTCTCATTACCCATGCATTCATGCACATAAGACGCTTGTCCTCTGAAAGAAAATTTTAGAATTAGTTTTCAAAGCAAAAGGTGTGATCTTCCTGGAGAAGGGTCTAAGTATGGATGATGAGGTCTCAGAAGGCACATGATCCAGAACTTCATATGAAGCCTTGGTGAAGGGAAAAAGATATGTGATGGAGGAGGTTGATAAAACCACCTGGAATAAAATAAGCACTCCATCACCCAGAGTGAACTGCTTTTTATTCTAGAAATTGTGGTAACCTGCCTTCCATCCTTTTCTGCACCAGCACCCTACAGAAAGATGCGCTGTGGTCCGGCACATTTACAAAAAGGAATCAGACTTCTAGTCCATCTAAGTCTCAAATTAGCTGGGGCAAAGTCATGAAAAAAGAATGAATAATGAGGGAAGGATGAAGATGGACAAAGATGGAAGACCAGGTGACCATGCTGTGGAGGGAAGGAGGAAAGAGGTTAAAGGGAAGGTGGGTAGAGAGTGGCTCTCAGGGCTTCATCGTGTGGGTGTGCTCATGCTTTCAAGATCATGCATCAAAATCACCTGGAAGGCTTGCTTAAACAGCTCTTGCTGTCCCCGCCCCCAGCCCCAGAGCACTCGGGCATTTTAGAATGAGAGGATTTGCTTTTCCAATAAGTTCTCAAGTGATGATGATGCGGAACTAGGGACCAGCTTTAAGAAGGTCTAGAATACTGGGAAGTGCTGGACTGGGAGGAGATCACTGTCATCCAGAAACAGAAGTTTCTAGTTTTGTAGGGGCTTAATTTAAAGAGCCAGAAAAGGTGGCCAGAGAGGCAAAGGGTCTGGCAAGAGTAAAGACTAGTAATTGCCTTGAACGTTGTATTAGTTTCCCATTTCTGCTGTAACAAATTTAGCAAATTAGAACAACATAAGTTTATTTTATTACTATCCTGGAGTTCAGAAGTCCACAATCAGTTTCCCTGGGCTAAAACCAATGTGTTAAAAAATCAAGATGTCTGCAGAAGTAGCTTCTTCTAGAAGGTCTGAGGGGAGAATCTATTTCCTTGTCTTTTTTGGTGTCTAGTAGCCACCTGGAAATGTTCCCTGGCTTGTGGTCTTTTCCTTCGTCTTCAAAATGCATCACTTTAAATTTCTGCTTCCTTCATCCTATGCTCTGACTCCGTCATCTGGAGTGACCTGACTCCTCCTGTACCTCTCTTATAAGGACTATTGTGAGGATCCTGGTCCCACATGGATAATCCAGGATATTCTCCCCCATCTCATGATTCTTAACTCAATCACAACTGCAAAGACTCCTTTGCTACATAAGGTAATATTCACAACTCCCAGAGATTAAGACATGGATATATATTGGGGGAATTATTTAGCCTGCCGCCACCACGTTCAGTCAAATGTCCTTCCCCTTGTACAGTCCTGTCCTTCTGCATTGCCACCCTGTACTGAGAAGTGGAACAAAATCACGCCATGCTCGAAATGGCTGAAAGTCATGTAATTCTCTCTCTCCCTTACCTCAAGGCATGTCTGTTCTTCAACTACCAAAGTGCCTTTTCCATGTTTCAAAGCAGCAATGTCTTTTGGCTGATTCCAAATACAAGGTGACTTAAGCTATCTAGAACCTATCCATCTGGAACACTCATTTTACACATAAGTTTTCCTTTTCTGTACAAAGGATAAATGATAAACAAATAAATGACCCTCTTTGACGGGTTTTATTAGTACCTTCTAGGGTTTGGTTGAAAACTACATTTAAAAATTATGAAAAAAGAATATGACAGAAATGAGAAGTTTGGAAGTTTCTAGATATAATTATTGCATTTATTAAGGCAAGAGTGAGGACCTCACCCAATAGTCTCTTGTTCCCGTTCCCTATTGGATTATAATGTTTTGGATAGTTTATCTCAGGCTGACTTACTTTATTTTACATGAGTAATCGGAAATGAGAGATTTGTGTGCTGTTCTTTCTCTTATTCTCCACATATCCTCACTTATTCTCATTTCGGGATTGGCTAATCTTACAAACCCATTCCCTGATATTCCAGGTAACAGATCTTTTCTGTCTACTCTGGTTACTATTAGTCTGCTCTCTCCCAAATGCAGAAGTGCCTGGATAAATGTCTTTAAAAAAATTATTTTAAGGGGCAGGGTCTTGCTCTGCTGCCCAGGTTTAGTGTCATAATCACAGCTCACTGCAGCCTGGAACTCAAGCAATCCTTCTGCCACAGCCCCCCAAGTAGCTGGGACTACAGGAGTGTGCCACCATGCCCAGCTAACTTTCTACTTTTTTTTTTTTTTTTTTTTTTTTTTGTGAAGACAAGGTCTTGCTATGTTGCCCAGGCTGGTCTCAACCTCTTGGCTTTAAACGATCTTCCCACCTTGGCATCCCAAAGTGCTAGGAAAGTGTCTTGTATAATACAGTCCCATATGTAGAACATCTGACTCCATACTCTTTGAGGTTGAAGGTGAAATGTGGCTGCCTATGAGAGACTGTATTGTACAATGGTTAGGAGCGGGAGTTCTGTAATGTCATACCACCTGGTTTGAATTCTTACTCAGCCTCTTACTGGCAGTGTGATTTTAGACGAGGGATAACTTTACTTTTCTGGACCTCATTTTCTATTATGTAAAATGAGGATAATTACCATAGTTACTTTACAAGGTTGTTGCCGGGATCAAGTAAAAGAAATCCTAAAATCTGGCACGTAATAGGCCATCAATAATTATTAGCTTGTTTTAAAATTTTGAAGCTGGGAGCATTGTTTTTTAAACATGCTTACATCTCCCCAACAGATGCAATGTGTAAGTGGCTTATTCTGTGATCATAACCTAGCTGCTATAATCACTGTAGTCATCTATTCATTTCAGCAAAGCGCACACTGAACAGTTTAAAATATTGCTTGTCCTCCCCAAAAGCAGTTGCTGAGAGATAGTTGCCATCATTTAAAATGATGTGATGAGCTCACACTATATCTATATGTTTTTTTCAGAATGATAAAATAGTCTTTGTAAAGTAATATAAAATTCTTAATTGCTTCTTCTCACATATATAAAGGAAGCATACATTCCAATCTCCTACATGAGAAATATATTTCACCACAACAATATACAGATACAGAAAATCTAGGAGAAGAAATTAGTATTTAAATAGTAGCTGTCACCCAAGACTATCACAGCACCACAATAATTCCTCAATGTTCTTTATAATCTTTAAGTTATGGCAATATTTTATTGCTTAAAATGAAAATTTTTAAGACCAGTCTCTCTCAACAGAATCAAGAAGAAAAAAATATGATCAGATTTGATTTCTTCAATTTTCCAGACAGGAAAATTGGAGATATGGTGAAGTTATCCAACCCAAACAAGATAAAAACTTCATAGCATCTCAGTGCACTGCTAAAAGTAGAAACAATTTTTATCATTGCAAAAGGAGAGAGAAAAGGGTTTGATGACAAATTCTATGAATTTCCTTGAGATACATTCCTATTGAATTAGATTCTGCTTAAACATGTATATGTATGTAACAAACCGGCACGTTGTGCACATGTACCCTAGAACTTAAAGTATAATAATAATTAAAAAACAACAACAACAACAAAAAAGAAAATTAGCCTTGTTGAAAAATAACAACAACATTGTAACAAAGTTTAAATAATATGCTATAAAGTCGCATAAACAGACTTAGGTCCCAAGAAGAGATTCAGAATCTGCTAATAACAAACAATTACCCAGCCTATATTCCGTGGATGAAGTCAATTATTGCTCAGTGGACAGAGGTCTCAGAAATAAACACACACAAAGAGGGCAAGAGCTCACTTATTTTCCTACCTGCCCAGAGATATATACACATGGGGTGGACTGGTTTATTTTCTGGTCTGTCAGAGATGACTTATTTAATTTATCTGGAGATAAGAGTTTTCTCTATAGTTTTCCATATACTGTTAACTTCTCTGCCAAAGAGACACACCTATGTTATTCCATATTTCAGTCGAGTAGATTGGAAGAAGTAGGTGGTCTTTCTTTACAATAAACAAATTGGCTGTGCTCTCAGTTAATTTCTAGATAAATATAACCTCTTTATTAAGGCTTCTGACAAGTTTCCCTTATACCTTTCTGGTTTAAGTTCAAGTGACATACAAAGTGATTTAGCCAGACTTTTATTTTCTGCAGTTTAAGGGGTGGGGAACATTTTATATATTATATATAACATTTTATATATATACATTATATCTATTATATATACATTATATATGATATATATTATATAATATATATAATATTATATATATAATATTATATATATATTTGAATTCATTTCTTAGTCTCTAATAAATTACTTAGTGAAACTGAACTCATCTGGAATCAGAAGGAAACCGAAGTAATGTTTTCCAATTAAATACCGGGAATTTATACAACATCTAGGAAAGAAAAATCTCACATTCAGAAAAGTAAAAGATTGCCAAAGAAAGGGACTTTGACAATAAGAAAGAAGGAAAAGGAATTTCAAGTCTGTGTTGAAGGAAAAAGAATTTGAAGAATTTATGTCGAAAAAAGAATTTGAAGTCTGTGTTGGGGGTCAAAATTAATTTATGGTAGATTAGTCACTGGTAGAAAGAGAATGCATTCTAGATATACAAAGAATATGAACAAAGGCACTGAGTTGGTGTGAGGATGAAACATTGGGGACAGTAAAGAGTTAGTATATTTTGGGGAATAGAGGATGCATGCTGAGTAATGTAGAAATTGAAGTTGACCAGGTGGGAGGTAAGGAAAGGTCATGGAAATCTTCAAGCACACAGAGTGGTGCCTGCACTTGATGTTTTAGGAATCGAGCATCTACAATTTTGTTTGAGTACTGTTGTCATGGCCAGTCAGCTGAAGCCACACCCATGTGTGAGGTGATTTAGCACCTGCAATGGTAATGGGGTCCTTTAGCAGGCTCTCCCCTACCAAGCCAACCGTTTCTAGGAGAGAATTGGCCAAGAACAGGTTTAAAATGGGATTAACCCAGGACAGACACAGATTGTGAATGTTGTTATTGTCAAGTATCTTTTTTGGACACTAATAGCTATTTCCACCCCTCTTTTTCAATGTCATTTGGGTACTTTATTTACAATAAACCTGGTTTGTGGGTAAGCTTTTAAGGCAGGTGGCTGAGAAGTAGATTCTGATACTATGATTTATAGTCAAATGATTTATGAAGGAGACACCCCCCACAGAAAATCCAGGAAGAGAGTGGCGAAACAAAGACAAGGAAAGGGAAGAAGCCAAGCAAGGAAGAGATTTCAGGCAAAGAGCTGGTCTCAGAGGAATCTTGCAGAGGAACTCTGGGGGGTGAATTGCACTTTGGAGTTTGTTCTGAATTCATCGAGGTGATGGGGGTGGGTTTTAATTTTCCTGTACTTATTAGTCACTGGCTGAGGAATGCCCAGGGGAGAGAGTAAGAAAGTAAACTTCCAGGCACTTCTAGCTCTCCAGGCTGGAAGGCAAAACAGCCCTTAGGCAGTCCTCTGAGTAGGACTTGGAGATAGAACCCAAAATAAAAAAGCCAGGACATGGATGGACAGTAATATTTGAGGGCATCTGGAATGAACATCAGTAGTAAATGCTTCTGCCGGGCAGCGGGTTTATAAGAACATTATTTTTTGCCCTCTTTTCATATTGGCCTGAACTTGCAATTTTTTAACCACTACTTCCTCTCACCTGAGAATCTGAAACAGAGTTTGGAGGCCTGACTTCCAAGATATCCACCACCTCTTTCACCTGTCCAGTAGAAGCGTTCAGATTTAATCCTGCATCACAGAAAATAATGAGGTCTTTAAAGCCTGTAAATTACATTTGTCAGCAGCAGAGGAAACAAATGGAGTTTCTGGTTCTCTGGTGGCAATGATGAATGGCAACATTGAGCTTTTGCTATAAGAAGCTTGTGTGGACCCAGGAACTTGTTTATTGACTCTTAACGAAAAGACCATTAATCCAAACCATTTTAGATTGTGGTGGCCAAGCTCTGTCTATAATGGGACTGAGGGGTCCTACTGGGTTGGAAAGTTCTATATGGCTGACATCCCTCCAGTGACAAGAGAAAATGCTGTCGGGGCTCCAGTTTAGAGTAGAATATGTGGCGAAAGGATACAGATTAGACAGTTCATTAATTAAGATTTATATGTTGCTAGTAGCTATTAATAGGACTAATAGTATCTGTACAGGACATCGATTCCTGGCTAACACTCATGATGTAAACCCCTGTTAGCTTCTGATGACACACTGCAGTTCAGCAGCAAAATTTCCAAGTTTAAAGTAAAATGTGACTGATTCAAACATGATTCTAAAGGTAAGGAGTGTGTAGGCTAAGAAGCAAACCTAGATTTGCACTAATGACTGCTAATAAGGTACTAAAGCCAACAGCACTCTGTTTGTAGTCCTTGAGGAATGTGGTGCCTGGAAAAGCCCTGCATGCTCAGAGGTGGGCTGACTCAGTGCCTAGGACACAGCTGAAGCAGATCGTTATGCTGTGTATTTTGAACTTGCTGAAAATAGAACTCCCCTCCACCTTGAACCTGCTTCCATGGCAGTCATTTACTGCTCTGTTAAAACAGAGATAAGCTTTTAAGGCAGGTGGCTGAGAAGCAGATTCTGATACTATGATTTATAGTCAAGTGATTTATGAAGGAGACACCCCCCACAGAAAATCCAGGAAGAGAGTGGCGAAACAAAGACAAGGAAAGGGAAGAAGCCAAGCAAGGAAGAGATTTCAGGCAAAGAGCTGGTCTCAGAGGAATCTTGCAGAGGAACTCTGGGGGGTGAATTGCACTTTGGAGTTTGTTCTGAATTCATCGAGGTGATGGGGGTGGGTTTTAATTTTCCTGTACTTATTAGTCACTGGCTGAGGAATGCCCAGGGAGGCCGGGATTAACTGAGGTTGGGATTAACCAAGTACTTACACATTTCCCCCTTCTTTTGTGTCCTGGGAAAGGAGCTCATAGCAAATGACTGTATTTAGGCAAATATGTGTCTGCAAGAGTTCAATCAAAGCTGATTTGCATCCTGTAATATCGGTAGTAGGAATCTCATTTCCAACATGCTGGTGAAACATAGCATTAGACAAATACAATAAACAAGCAGGAAAAACAGAAAAAAGGAAGAAATCTGAAAGAAACACTCAGACAGTATCTCAGCTTGCTTTTTAGCAATACACACAAGCAAACAGCAGAATAAACGGGATTCTAATGGAAGATGTTCTCTTGGCTTAGTGCTCATAGAAACAGAGAAATCCATTCAAGGTCCCTGTTCAATATGGTTCAGGGAAAGAGCCTTGCTGAATTCAACTTTCTACACAATTCAGTTACTGTATCACTATCCGGAAACCTACATTTGTATTCATGAGTCAGGAATATTATGGTAAAATACAGGAAGTCTCTAGATTCTATGGGTTTTATAAAGAAAAAAATCAGTCTTTTCCCTTTTAATCAATAGAAAGGCATAGTAAAGGTATCTAAAGAGCACTTTAAGGTTCCTCATAACTTTTCATCACTTCTCTTCACTCTCTGGAGACAATACTATTCATGTGTCCGGCATTCACTTAGCCCTGCAATGTGGAGGTGCCAGTGTTACATCCTATGGAGGTTACAGACATACGTATGGCTTGTCTCCATTTCTCTAGTGGATATTTCTTGAAGTTGGGAATCCAGACAGACACAGAAATAATCATTATAACAGGCATCCCGTAAACACTGACCACACAATTGGAAGAGATACCAGATATTTAGGAATTAGGGAACTGGGAAAGACAGCAGTAGTTAAAAATGAGTAAAATAAAATAATGGATGTTCCAGCAATATATTCTATATAAAAAAGCTGGCCAGGACATGTGGAAGTCTCAAGCAAGCCAATAATTGAGCTCCATTACCATTTACTATTTCTTAAATATTTATTCAATATTTGTAAATGAGGTTGAGAAGGTGATTTTTTTTCTTAAGAAAACTATAAACACAAAAATATAAACAGAAGCAGATTCTCTTTCACTACTTCACAGCCACTAGGGGAAGAAAGTTCTAAAAATAATTAGCATTCCAATTTCTGCTTTTGTGTGACTTTTATTTTAGCTTCACTTTAAAATTTTTTTTATGGACTCAACTTCTTGAGATTCATAGTAATAATAATAATAATATCTAACATTTATTGAGTGCCTGTTATGTGCCAGATCCTGTGATAAGTGAGGTAAATTATCTTTCTTAAACTTCCTTCAAAACAAACTTCCATTGTCAATAATACCTTAACGAGGCTGGAAAAAATCCCAAACTTACTTATAAGTTGAGGCTTATAATTAGCCTTATTTAATTAAATAATCTAAAATGTAGATACTAAAATAAATCACTGGTTCCCGACAAGGAGCATGAAACTATGCATAAACTGCGTTTTGAAACTCAGCTGACTGGATATACATGAAAGCTGCAAAAAAATACTCAACTGATAGACATTTTGCAGCAAGAGTGAATTTCATTTCTTTACATATCCTTGGAAGTGTGCTTCTACTTTGCTGGAAGCTTGATCAATTTAGCTCAGCGCTCTAAGATACAGGTGACTTGATCTTTAATCTGATTTGGAGGTCTATAAAAGTCTTATGAAATCCAAATTTTTCAAGTTCAGAAATAATTAGTATGATTGATATTTTAGTGTTAGTCCTTTTTTATTCAGTTATAACTTCAGGTGACAGCTATAATAGTCTTGAGTTCTTAAAGATAAAAATGTTTTTCTTATAATTTGAACTTAAGATTGTGAAAAAGAGAGGCAAATTTGAAAATTTTCAGTACATAACCAACATTCCAGCATATTGAGAGCTGACATTGAGCTTTTAACATCTGAAACTTTTCTTAGGGATGTTTAATTGCCTCTCAGAGCATGGGTAATAGGAAATCAATTAATACAATATCCATCCTGCTCTTTATCCTACAGGATTTGATTTATTCAACCAATTCTACAACTCGGTGCTAGGTAATATTGAAACATAAAAATAAGATCTTCTTTCAACCTTTTCAACAACTTATAATCTATAGAGAACTATTGTCACTATTAACAGATAGGAAAATGAAAACTTACAGAGGTCCAAGTTTACACGGACAGTAAGTGGAGAAGCCAGAATTTAAAGTTGGCTCTGACTTTAGAGTCTTTATTAATTGTTTGGTAAATTTCAATCCTGAGTCTTCAATGCTGATGTCAAGCTAACCCCATAAGGCTGGGATCGCAGTGTGTGCAAACATCTAGCCATGTGTAGGTATGAAAAATAAGATGCTTCTAAAAGGCAGTATGGCATAGATAGCAGAGGTTTGGACATGGAGCTAATCCTTGATTTGGTGATTCCTGGCTATTTGAACTTGGCTTAATCAGGACAGTTTGTTAATTTTGTACACAATAGAAATCCCAGTTGCCCTCTTGAGCTGTTTCACTGGTTTATGATGGCGACTGTTCAGTTTCATCACTGCACTTGTCAGTGCTGTTTTATTGTGTGTGCATTCTTCCATCTAGAATTTAGGCTCCCAGGAAATATTTACCTTGTTCAGTGTGTTTATCATCATTGCATTCCAGCGCCTAGAAAATGTCTGTAACATAAGAAGTGATCCTAAGGTTGATTGAATGAAATAGGCAATGGATCTCAAGGCTTCTGTAGAATATAAAAGGCACTTTTATTTTCAGGGATTGCTATGATTATTCTCACCATCACACTTCAAGGTGGTTAATCATTGTCCCCCGTCTCCAGGACAGCCTTGGCCTTGACTTGACTTGGTATCTTATCCTTCATTTCAGCTCATGGTATTTGGCATTTTTAGCTTATAGATTTTCTTCTTTCATCAAACACAAATTCATGCACACAGATATTTGAGACTGAAGACTAAACATTAAAATGAATCACTGTCAAGAAGAATCAAGTGTGCTGTTTGGGGCACAATTGTTGCCTGGGAAATGCTAAGACATGAAATTAATGGAGAGAAGTTTGGTTAGGTTTGGTTATTTATTTATTTGTTTGTTTGTTTGTTTTGTTTCTGGTAATTGATGGTTTCTTCCCTTGAGATGGATGTGTAACTTAATTGCTGACTCCCAGCCTCTAGGTAACCTGTGAGCAAAGAGCTCAGCCAATGAGGAGGGAGGGACAATGAAAGTCCTGCTTTTCCCTTTGATGGTTCATCTGTTTCCGTTGCCTCCTGAAACTGTGTTAAAGCACTTACAAAGCAATTAGCTTGCTGGGCTGCTAGAGCCATCCTAGATCTATCCTTTTCATCAGGCAATTCCTGCTGGGGACCAAACAGTCTGGAACTGGTTTAATAGAACACTAAGAATAATCACTATGTGAGTTCCTTACTTCCTGGAAACTGGAAAGCATAAACATATGGGTTTTATTTAGATAAAAGTCCTTCCAGCCATGGAATTTTATTATTGTACAGTTTCTGATAGATAAATGGCAGCATGGAAGTAGAGTTTTCTTTCTATTCTCACATACCTGGAGGTGATAAAGCTGGGACAACACAAAATTGTATTTGTTTTTCATGAAGATTTACTACAAGATTATTTTACAACTGGAGTGACTGCGATTCCCAAAACACATTCTAGAGCATCCTGTGCATGTGGACTGGAATGAGAGGAGGCTCTATCTAAGTAACCTTAATTTCTACTGAGATATACCTCCACCCTATGACTTTTAAGTTCAGCTCAAATTCATACTATAGGAAGAAAAAGGTAGCATTGCTTCTATGTATAGCAATGATTTCATAGTATTAACTTAAAAACATTTCCTTATCCATTAGCACGTTTTATTTTACCAAAATTCTATAGAGCAAAGGGTTCTGGCATTATTTCCTCGATGTTTTCAAGTCGAGGGGAATGACTCATAGTGCTTAAGTCTGAAACAGTTGCTCGATGTTGACTTCAGTGATACTATTTCATGTACAGAGAATGCTGAAATAATTAGGTTAAATCTTTGCCAGAATTCAGATTTTTCTTAACCCATAAATCTGATTCAACTTAATAGAAAGCAGTTTCATTCTAAGAAAACCAGTCAGATGCAAATTAATTATCTTCAAGAAATTGAGGTGGCTTACCACTCTACGAGGTGACATCACATATATTAACTCATCTGAGGCTTGTAAGAAACTCTCGGAAAAGGTTGAAGAAAAAAATCTCTTTATTTATAATATGGGGTCCTAATAAGTCTCAGTGAACTGAAACCACTTACTTCAAGTTTCCCAGCTAGGAGATGGTTGAGCTGGGACAATCCCAAAGGTCTTACTTGCTTTTCATAAGGATTTACTACAAAGTTCTTTTAAATAATGAACCTCCTTAGTGCATTTTAAGTAGGGTTCGATGTGCAGAGATATGATTTACATATCACCTTTTTCTACTTTTTCTTTTGCCTAATGCTAAACAGATATTCTAGCAGATATTCATGAATATTCAATTTATGCCCAGTCTCAGGAAGTATCAGCAAGGTGCTCCTAGCTTAGGAAAGAAGCCCGGTTTCTGAAAATAGCAGTGAGGCTTCTAGAGCATCCAGCTTTGAGTTTCCTCACTGAGCCACTGCAGGCCTCCCTGGCTCTATCAAATCAGCCTAAGATAATTCTGAATCAGCAGTCAGACCAAAGTTCTTAGCTTCCAGTCAGCTCAACGCTTCCATTTTCTTTCCCGTTCAAGGCTCCATTCCAACCTTATCTTGCAACAAATTTTCCTGGCACATCATCTGATTTAATACTCTTACATTTTGCTGAGACCTCCATGGATGAGAAGCATGAAGGACCAAAGTCTCTCTTTCTGTTTTGCTCCTCCTTCTCTCAGTGACATTACTCTGGAAGCTGTCATTTTAGCCTAGAGGGATCACCTCTTTTGAAACTCTCCACCATTTATTGGTTTTGCTCATTTCTCCTGGTTAATTATCTTGTGGTTTATCTCTGAAGATTATTGAAAGTCAAATGAGGACAGAGATAGTTGACTATATTAATAGTTTATATCTATGACAGTAACCCAAATAGATTCTTCCAGATCAGAAATGCTAATGAGTATCCACAAAATGCTTGAGTTTTATTTCCTTGAACTAACCATCTCCAGTGAGGAAGTAATCATATTTCCTCTGGTGGAGAACATTGTCAATCACAGCCTAACATAGAAAATGCATGATTGGCAGTATCTATATATTTTCAGGGATGCCCAAGTGTGTCCTAGATAATATGTATTCCTTAAAGAAATCCATTTAGGAAGTCATCTATGGTTATTATATTTTTAGTAATAATAACTCATATCTAACATTTATTGAATGCTCATAGAATGTTCTAAATATTTTACCTGTATTAATTCATGTAATCTTTATAGGAAACAACCTTTGGCGAAGCAGAGCAGTGAAGGGGTTGAAAGGGTGTACCCTGCCAGACAGCCCTGATTTATTACCCTGTATTCCTCTAGACCAAGAACACCTTGAACATACGAATTTTCTTTCTCTTTTTTTTTGAGACTTAGTCTTGCTCTGTCGCCCAGGCTGGAGTGCAGTGGCGCGATCTCAGCTCACTGCAAGCTCCGCCTCCCGGGTTCACGCCATTCTCCTGCCTCATCCTCCCAAGTAGCTGGGACTACAGTGGGACTACAGGCACCTGCCACCATGCCCAGCTAATTTTTTTTTTTTTTTGTATTTTTTAGTAGAGACGGAGTTTCACAGTGTTAGCCAGGATGGTCTCGATCTCCTGACCTCGTGATCTGCCCGCATCGGCCTCCCAAAGTGCTGGGATTACAGACGTCAGCCACCATGCCGGGCCAGTTCCTGGTGCATATTAAATGTTTAAAAAATATTTAATGAATAGAGGAATTAATACATGAATGCCAATATTGCTTGAAACCTTTTTTGTGGACCCCATGTTGGAAACTGACAAGAAAGAAAATCAGTCTCATTATTCTATAATCACTCTTCATTTCAGTCCAGGAATGGTATTATTTAGCTTGATGAACCACCTCAATCATGAGACTTAGTTTCAACTGACCTTTGGATGAATCCACAAAGTCAACCAAATTAACTTTTGATGGACATTAGTGTAAATCAGGATTTCTCAGTCTTGGCACTGTGGACATTTTGGACTGGATAATTACTTGTTGTTGGAGGGTTGTCCAGTGCATTGTTGTTTAGTAACATCCCTGGTCTCTAACCACTAAATATCAAAGCATCCTCCCACCCCCTCCAGCCTGGAGATGTAACAAACAGAAATGTCCCCGGGCATTGCCAAATGGGTGGTGAGACCTGGAGCAAAATCATCCCTGCTGAAGAGTCACTGTTGTAAACCATTAGGAAGGTTGTTTCTTAAATGAGCTGCAAGTGTTTGTTTCTCTGACAGTTCTTGAAAAAGATACCTAGACAGGATTTGAGAAACAATAGCATCTCTGGAATAAGTAACTCCTTCATAAGAGGACTACTTCATAGGGAACAACACCGATTTTGATGTTGAAGTTCTTGTGAGTTTAAATTTAAGAAAATAAATTAAACTCCTCATTTCATTGTCATGTAGTACATCTTCCTCTGTAAAAGCCAGCAGTGCTTCTTATGAATCTTCTCATTTCTCAAATAAGAAAGGGACCCAGGGGACAAATAGTGAAGTGGGTGAAGTGACTTAACTTGCTCCCAGGAGTCCTGCCTGAGAGGCCTGTATTCTTTCTTTGGTGCCCCTTCTTCTACTTCTTCAGATGGTTCCTTCTACTTTCCTTCTAGCCTCTGCACCTGCCCTCCAACATGTGGCCTCTGAGGATTCACTCTGCTTCTCTCATACAGCGTCAGCTTCACAGTTCACCTCAGATGCCTTGCTGCCTGTCAGAAACGATGAGAGCATCACTCCAAGAGTGGCAGCCTCTTGCCTTTTCAGAGCCACAGCGTCATAACCAGCCCCGTAATTACCAGTAAACACACTGACCATACACAGCCGTGGGGATGATGAGCCGGTCATGGCAGATTGACCTAAATGCCACAGCAAACACTCTTCTTCCTCGGCCTCGAAGCCCCAAATGAGAAGAGCAGACGGCTGAACAGTTCACAGCCTTTAGCCATCAATTTGATTTAGCAACTGTGCTGCCACTCAGACAGCCCAGCAGCCAATTAGTGGCCCCAAGTCATCAGCATTAATTTGTTCACATTTCTCCCTGCAAATTGCTAATTGGTTGAACTGAGCAATGGTTGGACTGGGCTGCTGGGGAGGAAGGAAACATTTGAGCTGGATAATTTCCTTACTGAGCATATTTAGATTAGAGGGGATGCTAAAGGACAAACTCTGAACTCTTAGCAACTTAGAATGATAATCCTTTATAGCAAGGTGTCAATTTTTATAAATTCTGGATAGTGTTCTATTTCTTTCAGGTTAATTAGCATTTCATTTGTTGGAGTTGTCTGAAGAATGGCTAGACTAAAACATTTTACCACCACTCCTTTATCAAGTCTTTCCATGTGTTTACATTTTGTTCTTGAAAATGAATATTAAGATATCAATGATACCTTGCTTAATACTACCAGGGCGTTGCTTATTCTTCACAGCAAACCTCTGCTTCTCTACTTCCTAAATCTTTGCTCTTCTCTGGCTTTGGTATCCTGGGAGACTGACTCCTATGAACTGCATCACTCACTCTTGCCTTTTGGGTTGCCATCAGGTTTGCTTAGTGAGAATCACAAGGAGAATGGAGTGTAGGAAGAGACAGGCATTTTTTTTCTTGCCCCACTTCCTCCCTGCTTTGGTGCACATTTCTGGTATTGGCTGAAGTCCTCCATAACTACATTCTTTTGCAGGGAACAACCCTCCCTTCCTTGGCTCTTTTATCACTAAGCCCTGGTAATTTTGTTTTTCCAGGTCTGGATGTAGTAACGGTAATTACTGCTGCTAATTCCAAGGTACTTTAGCATAGTTTGATGGTCTTTTCAAACCTGTCCATACCTCTGCTGGTTGTTTTTTCATTAAATCCTCCTTAAAATACCACCTCATTCTGCTGTTAGTTATTTTATGTGTCTGATACTTTCTATATGTTTTTATTCAACAAGTGTTTATTTTGCTTATTCTTTTCAAGGAGGTAGGTGTTCAGCTGTGGGCAGAACAGGTTAGGATTGCTTTGTTCATGGAATTTTTAATCTAGTTGGGATGCCAGAAATTAACTAACTAATTAGAAAAGAGATCTTTCACAGTGGGATTCTAGATCAGGGATTTTAGGCTCAATAGTGCCCAGTTCTAACCCTGGCTCCACTACTTTCTGATTGTATCACCTTAAGCAAATAGTTAATCTTAGTTTCTCCATGTGTAAAATGGGGAGATCTGTGGTACCTACTTGTATTTACTTGCTAGGGCTGTGTGTGAGTCCATTCTTCATTGCTAAAAAGCAATACTTGAGACTGGGTAATTTATAAAGAAAGGAAGTTTGTTTGGTTCAGGGTTGATATAGTTTGGCTCTGTGTCCCTACCCAAATTTCACCTCAAATTGTAATCTCCGTAATTCCCATATGTGAAGGGCAGGACCAGGTGAAGGTAATTGGATCATGGGAGTGGTTCCTCTGTGCTTTTTTCGTGATAGTGAGTTCTCACAAGATCTGATGTTTTATAGTGTCTGACATTTCTCTTGCTTGCACTCACTCTGTCTCACCACCCTGTGAAGAAGGTGCCTACTTCTCCTTTGCCCTCTGTCATGATTGTAAGTTTCCTGAGGCATCCCCAGCATGCAGAACTGTGAGTCAACTAAACCTCTTGCTTTTATAAATTACCTGGTCTTGTGTATTTCTTCATAGCAATGTGAGAATGGACTAATATAGTGGTTCTGCAGGCTGCACAAGCATGGCACCAGCATCTGCTTGGCTTCTGGTAAGGCCTCAAAAAGCATCCTATCATGGTGGAAAGCAAAGGGGAAGCTAGTATATTATATGGTGAGAAAGTGAACAAGAGAGGAGGAGGTGCCAGCCTTCTTTAAACGATCAGCTCTTACATGAGCTAACAGAGCAAGAACTCATTTATTACCATGGGGAGGGCACCAAGTCACTCAAGGGAGATCCACCTCCATGACCTAAACATCTCTCACCATGCCCCACGTCCAACATCGAGGATCACATTTCAATATGATATTTGAAGGGGAAAAATATCTGAACCATATCAGGCTACCATCACAAAATGACACAGATTGAGTGGCATAAACATCGGAAATTTATTTTCTCACAGTTCTGGAGGCTAGAAGTACAAGAAAAAGATGTCTGCAGGTTTGGTTTCTTCTGAGGCCTCTTCCCTTGGCTTGCAGATGGCCACCTTCTCTCTGTGTCCATGTGGTCTTTCTTCTGTGCACATGCGTACTTGGTGTTTTTCTGAGTGTCCTAATCTCCTCTTCTTACAAGGCACCAGTCAGATTGGATTAGGACACACCCTATTGACCTCATCTCAGCATTACCTTATTAAAGGCCTTATCTTCAAATATGGTCACATTTTGGGGTAGTGGGAGTTAGAACTTTAATACATAAATCTTGAGGGAACACAAGTTAATCCATACCACTACTTTATGTGAGTGATATAAGGATTAAATGAGTAATACTATCATTAAAACACACAGACACACACATGCACACACTGCATGAACACATCAGTGACTTAAGACAACCATTTCTTACTTTATGCTACATGTCTATCATGGGCCTTTTCTATCACACCTGCTGAGGGACTGTATTAGTCTGTTCTTATGCTGCTATAAAGAACTGCCCAAGACTGGGTATTTATAAAGGAAAGAGGTTTAATTGGCTCACAGTTCCACAGGACTGGAGAGACCTCAGGAAACTTACAATCATGGTGGAAAGGGAAGCAAACACATCCTCCTTCACTTGGTGGCAGGAGAGAGAAATGAGTGCCCAGTGAAGGGGAAAGTCCCTTATAAAACCATCATATCATCTCATCTCCTGAGAACTAACTCACTATCATGAAAACAGGATGGGGGAAACCACCCCTGTGATTCAATTATCTCCACCTGGCCCCTCCCATGACACATGGGGATTATGGGAACTACAATTCAAGATGAGATTTGTGTGGAGACACAGCCAAACCATATCAGGAACCTAGACTAATGGAGCAGCTGCCATCCATTTGGAATATCAGTGATATGTGTGCTAGAGGAGAAAAGAGTGAGAGAAATCTTGCATAGGTGTTTTAAAGCTTCTATAACTTATAATTTATAGGTCAAGCAGGTCACAGGACCACATGTAACTTCAAAGGGGTGAGGAAGCATAATTAACCATGTGCCCAAAAGGTGAGAGAACCAGAAATATTTAGTGAATATAGCTAATGAGCGTTACAATATCATTATTTTTATTTCCCAGACAATAAAACTTACAGAAGTAAATGGAATTGCCTAGGATCACAGAGAAAGTAAATGGTGGCATGGGGCTTAGCCCCAAGTCTATTTAGTCTAAAGACAATGTTTTTAGCTACTAGGGTATATGGAAACTCATTCTTATGAGTCCCATGTTTAGGCCAGTAACTTGAATTAGTAGGCGCTTTAAAAATATATTTTGATCAGCTTCAAAAAAATCCAGTCAGGTTGGATGGAAACACCTGTTCTGACTTTATTATGAGACTCAAGTAAAGACAAGCCTGGTTTTTACTCAATTCCATGAGTAAATTATTCACAGTGAAGAAGAAACTTTGATCATTGTCTTCTTCTCCTCTTTCTTCTCCTTTGTTGTCTTGTCATTTCCCTTTCCATTTCCCTAATTTTTCCTCCTTCTCCTCCATCTCCTCTTCCTCCTCCTTCACTTCCTCCATCTCCTTCCCCTCCTCCTCCTCCTGCTCCTTCTCCTCCTTCTCCTTCTCATTGTCATTCTCCTTCTCCTTCTTCTCTTTCTCTTTCTCCTTCTCCTGCTTCTCTTCCTTTTCCTTCTTCTCGTTCTCCTTCTCCTTCTCCTCTTTCTCCTTCTCCTTCTCCTCTTTCTCCTTCTCCTTCTTATAACATTAATACTAGGAAGGTCCAGTGCATCTGTGATCTGGAAGACCTTGACAGACCATGTATTGAGAACAGATGCATTAGAGTTCAATTGTTGCAAATGTGGTGTGCCACAGTTAAATGTTTCCTCTTGTGAGAGCTCAGAAATGCACCATATTGGTGCTGGGAAAATTTGATAGACTCAGGCAGAAGAATGAAACTGTACCCCCATCTCTCACTATGTACAAAAATCAACTCTTAAAGGACCAAATATTTAACGGTAAGACCTGAAACTATAAAAATACTAAAAGCAAATCTAGGGAAAACTCTCCTGGACACTGGTCTAAGCAAAGAATTTATGAATAAGACCTCAAAAGCACAGGAAGCAAAAATAGGAATAGACAAATCAGACATAATTAAATAAAAAAGCTTCTACACAACAAAATAAATAATCAACAGAATGAACAGATAACCTATTGAACGGGAGAAAATATTTGCAAAGTATTTATCCAACAGGAGAACTAATATCCAGAATATACAAGAAACTCAAAAGGAAAACAGGAAAAAAACTAATAATCTCATTAAAAAGTAGACAAAGAACATGATTAGACATTTCTAAAAGAAGACACACAAATGCCCAACAAATGTCTGAAAAAATGCTGAACACCACTGATCATCAAGGTAATGCAAATCAAAACCACAATGAGCCATCATCTTTCCCCAGTCAGAATGGCTATTATTAAAAAGACAAAAAATAACAGATGCTGGTGAAGATGTAAAGAAAAGGGAACTCTTAAACACTGTTTGTGGAAATGTAAACTAGTATAGTCACTATGGAAAACAGTATAAAGATTTCTCCCCCAAAACGAGAAAAGAACTACCATTCCATCCAACTGAGTATCTACCCAAAGGAAAACAGAAGTACCATTCCACCCTGCTGGGTATATCTACGCAAAGAAAAATAAATCAATATATCAAAGGGATACTTGAATTCACATGTTTGTTGCAGCACTGCTCATGATACAAAGATATGGAATCAACCTAAGTGTCTATCAGTGGATGAATGGACAAAGAAAAATCTGCTTCATATACACAATGGAGTACTACTCAGCCATAAAAAGAATGAAATCCTGTCATTTGCGGCAACATGGATAGAACTGGAGGTCATTATCTTAAGTGAAACAAGGCACAGAAAGACTAATATTATATGTTCTCATTTATATGTGGGAATTTAGAAACTTTTTACACATTGAGGTACAGAGTGGAAAAATTGGTAACAGACTGGGAAGAGTAAGTGAAGAAAAGAGGGGAGGATGAAGAGAAGTAGGTTAAATGGTGCAAACATACAGTAAGATGGAAGGAATAAGTTCAATGTTTGACAGCAGAGTAGGATGACAATAGCTTAAAAAATGTATTGTACTCAGGTGATGGACATTTATACTCTGACTTGAGTATATACATTATATACAAATTATATATATGTAATAATTTCTCGGCCGGGCACAGTGGCTCACGCCTGTAATTCCAGCACTTTGGGAGGCCGAGTCGGGAGGATCACAAGGTCAAGAGATAGAGACTATCCTGGCTACACGGTGAACCCCTGTCTCTACTAAAAAAATACAAAAAATTAGCCGGGTGTGGTGGCGGGCTCCTGTAGTCCCAGCTACTAGGGAGGCTGAGGCAGGAGAATGGCATGAACCCGGGAGGCAGAGCTTGCAGTGAGCCAAGATCACGCCACTGCACTCCAGCCTGGGTGACAGAGCGAGACTCCGTCTCAAAAAAAATATTCTCATGTACCCCACACATTTTTACAAATGAGAAAAAAAAAGACAACAAAAAAGAGATAAAGAAATGCATCGTCTTAATTCACTCCTTCAAGTCCAAACCTGAGAGGGAGAGAGCAAAGCAGTCTGGTTACCTAGAGGGGCAGTGGGAGAACATCTTTAGTTTCTGGTTCCTCTCTTTTATTTTGTAAGGAGAGAATTGCACTGATAATCCAGCGTCATAGGTTCCAATGCTGTTTTCTACCAATAACAATTAAGCACATTGCTAACATTTTTGGACGTCTTTTCAGCATGAGAAAATCAAAAAGTTCCTCCCAGCTGTAATGTTTTATGATTACAAGTTTAATAAAATAATATTCCACTGCTATTCTTATCTAAAACAAAGAGGCCTCTCATTCTACCTGGAGTACCCTGCCTCCTGGGTACAAAATCTTAATGATGAGGGAGGGGTGATCACTCATGTTTCTTTGCTTATGTAGATTTTTCTTTTCCCTAGATTCATTTTCTCTCTAATTAGGGAATAGTCACTTTATAGCATTCCCCTAGGGAGTAAGACCTGGTATGCTTTACCATCTGTCACAATTCTGATAGTCGGAAAATAACCACTTGCTAAAGACATAAATGATGGAATTAAGTAAGTTTATGTCCTCTACAGTGTAAGGCACTGTGAAAGTCTCAAGTAGCATAGGAGACACTGTCCAGGAGGGGTTTTAGATCTGCTTAGAGGAGCAAACCAACACACATGACGCTGAGGACAAAACACAAGAGCGTATAGGTAGGGACAGTGAACTAGGACCTGGAATATCTCTGGTGCTGGTTATGTGTCCTCTGGCAATTGTATCACATGATGGGGTCTATTTCATCTGCAAATGGGTCTGATAAAGATGAACTCATATGAAGTTCTAACTCACATTTTACTCTGATGACTATCCTCCCATGGGCTCTCAGTGATGCTGAGAAATCCTACTGCATTTCCCTCATCCCTACATGGTCTAATTCTTCTAGAGGACTTATGTATTCTCTTCCTCCTCCAATACCTCCTTTTTCATCTTCAGTTTCAGCTGATGACCTCAGTTTCTATTTCATGGACGAAACAGTAGTAATTGGAAGAAAACTTCTGCCAGCTCCCCCGACCATATGTGTAACATCAATGTCCATGCATTTCCCTTTCCTTCCTGGTACAATAGGTGAGTTCTCCATGCTTCCAAGACCAGCACCTCCTCTCTGCTCCAGATTTCATTGTCTGTCATCTACTTAAGTACATCACTTCAAGGATATGTTTCACTCCCCCTCTTCTCTCATGAATCTTCAGCTCTTTCCTATCTCAACTAGATTATTTCCTGAGCTCACAAATGTACTGGATGTTTATTTAAAATGAGATACATATGTGTGTATCTGTTCATATAGTTCAACTACTTTACCATTTCTCTACCCACTTTATAGCAAATCTCCTTGAGAGACTTATTTCTAACTCTCAGACAGAAAACCTGTCTCTAATTGATCTCCTTCAATTCAGCATTCAACCCATTTCTATGAGGATTTCATCCCTTCTAATTCCACTGCCTGTGCTCTTGTCAAAATCACTAATGAATTCCATGTTCCTAAATTCAGTAATTAATTCTCAGACCTCATTTGACGTAACCTATCAGGAGCATTTGATATCATTTTATGATCACATGCTCCTTGTTAAAATCTTCTTTTCATTTGGCTTCTTGGATCTGACTTCCTCTTGGTTCTCCTTTTCTATCACTGAACATTTCTTTTCTGTCTTCTTTATTTGTGTCTCTGCATCTCTCTGACAGCCATATATTGGAAATATCTCAGAGCTCAGTGCTTGGACATTGTTCCTTCTCTTTGTACAACCATCCAACCTCATGGAGGTAGATAGACAGATGGCATATATATTAGATTTGTAAATTTATAGATTACATATATGATGCATATATAGATATGCTATCTATAAATTGACAAATCCAATATATATGCCATCTATAAATATATATATATATATATCCTATGCATATATGTGCCATCCATAAATTGACAAATCCAAAGTTTATATCTCTGACTAAACATATCATGTGAATGCTACAGTATTATATGTGCTGTCTTCTGGACATCATTGTTTGGATATCTAAAAGGTGTTCAAAAATGACTTCCCAGACTCTCTTCCAATTCAATCCTTCTATAGTGTCAGTAAATGGTAACCTCATATCTCATGTTGTTCAGGCCAAAAGCCTTGGAATTATCCTGGGATAGCCTCTTTTTCTTATACCCCACATTTCAACAAATCTTGTCATTGCCACCTTGAGAATATAATCATAATCCTACTATTTGTAATCCCACTGCCCTGTTGCAAGTTACCATTGCTGTTTACTTGTCTTCTTATAATAGCTGCCCCAATTCCTCCTTTCTGCCCGTTAGTCTATTTTCAACACAGTAGTAAGAGTAAATCTATGAAAACATAAAATACGTTACGTGTGTCTCAGCTCAAAATCCTCTGTTTTATTTTAATGAACTCAGAATAAATGCCAGAGTTCTCACAATGGCCCATTGGTCCCTTTGTGGTCTACTTCCACGATCCTTTTCTGACCTCCCTCACAACAACTTTGCTGCTATTGCTCAAACACAGGAAGAAGGCCCCACCTTGGGGCCTTTGCAATTCTCTTCTGCCTGAATTTGTCCTCTTTAGAGAGCTGAATGGGTTAATCTCTCACCCCTCTCAGAGATATTGAAATGCCACCTTACTGAGAACTTCCATTACCTCCATTTGTGAATAATGCACCCTTCCCTTTTCATCCTTATTTATAGTTTGCTGTATGTTTATATGTTTACTACCTGCATGTTCCAATAGAATGAAAGTTCCTTGAAGGCAGGGGCTTTGTTTTTCTTATGGCTAACAATCTCAGTGCCTACAAAAGTGCCTGAGAGCCAGGTGAAACTTAAAAAGGTATGCTAAATAAACGAAAGAAAAAGTAAATGAATGAATGTAACTGAGAAGGGGCATTGAACCCTGATAACTATGCATTTGTACAATGTTTTATATGGGTCAGAGAGAAGAGAATAAAACACAGAGACTAGAAATTGAAGGTTTCCTTTAATTCCCTGCCTCCTCTCTTTATTCTACCCCTTATTTCCTGTCTTTAGTGATATATTTCTACAACTTTTGTTTCAACCATAACTCAAAGAGCCTTTTTTTCTCCTATTTCTAGAGTGAGAAAGCATAAAGCAGAAATGAGGCCAATCTGTTCCCAGATATACCCAGGAGACCACACAGTACCCATGTTCTAACAAGGTGGTAGAGCCAAAGAATGCTCTCTTTAACAGAGAAATAGCACAGAACACAATTGCATGGAGGAGAATTAACAATACAAGTCAATCAATCTACCTCTGAATGAACCTGTGATGCCTTACAGACTTGGCTATTATTCACAGATCCACCCATGACCAACACAGTTTCCAGGGAATATAAATCTGAGGCTGTCATTCAACTTAACAAGCAGTAATAGGTTCTTGCATGCAGTAGAAATTTAGCATTCAATTCTGCAGTGGAGGGATGACTGGGCAGGAGGGGGTCAGTAAACAGATGAGATTCTGATTGCTGTTGCTGAGTAACAGGAAGGTGTATCAGCCAGAAAAGTAAGACTCCTCGATGGAAGCCTTCACATGTCTGACAAGGGTACTTGACTTGATTCAGTAAGCAGTAAACAAGGAGTCATTGTATTTTCTTAGCTGGGATAGAGTTGGTTGGGGACACGGTGAAAGCAAACTCATCTGTAAACCATATTAGAGTGCAGTCTTTGAACAACCTGCAGCACCACACTAGGATGTGTGCTTTTATTGGTCTGGTGTGGGCCCAGTAATCTACATTTCAATCAGAATCTCTGTGGGGTCTGAGAATTTGCATTTTTTTAAAGCCCACCAAGTCAATTTGATGTATGATATATGTTAAATCAATCTGTTTTTCAAATTGGGTTGCAACCCACTAGGGAGCTAAAAATGAATTTAGTGAAATGCATTGGGTAACGCAAATGAGTGTATACTGTATGATTCCACTTATATACAGTTCATAAATAGGCACAAATAATCTATGATAGAAGAAATCAGAATAGTAGTTATCTGGGTAGGGGAGAAGGCTGACTGAAAAGAGTACAGAAACATTTTGGAGTGTTGGGAAAGTCCTATATCTTGTTTGGGTGATGGCAACATAAGTGTATACATTCTCTTCTGCCTGCATTTGCCCTCATTAGAGAATTGGATGGCTCAAATTCTCACCCCTTTCAGATCTGTTGAAATGTCATCTTATTGAGAAGTTCCATTACCCCCGTTTACGAATAATGCACCTTCCCTTTTCACCCTGATTTATAGTCTGTTTTTCTATATATTTATAAGTTTACTATCTGCATGTTCTGCTAGAACGTAAGTTCCTTGAAGTCAGGGGATTTGTTTTACATATGGCTAACAATCTCAGTGCCTACAAAAAAGTGCCTGAGAGCCAGGAGAAACTTAAAAATGTGTGTTGAAACTGATCCAACCGTACACTGAAAATCTATGTACTTTGCTGTGCATAAATTATTCCTCCATAATAGCAAAAGTAGGGAAATGTCAGGGCATAACCTGATTTAAGGGTACGGGTTATATGTGTGTGTGTGCATGTGTGTCTGTGTCTACTGGGTCAAGATTACCCAACATGAAGGTAAGTATTGCTTGTGGGTGTGTGTTTACGTGTGTGTTGGAGCACTGCTCTAGAGGGATATAGTCCAGGAACTAAGGGACCCTTTATATTTATTCTGCCTCCCTCTTGCTTTCTATGGATTGATACTTTGATTTCTTGCTATCAATATTCTCAGTATTTTCTTTTTCTGCTTATAAGGTCACTTGAGTTTCTTGGCCATTTTTTTTTCCTACAAACAACTCCAATTTATCCTAACTTCTACAAATGTTCATTATGACATACTATTTTGTGTTTTTGATGCATGTGTAGTAAGACCCGGCTACAGAAATGTTGGTAATATTTGTTCAGTAGGATAATTGACTGCTTCTGAATGTTTTGCTAAAATGGGTGATAGGTTTACAGAAGATCTATGGTAATTTCCAATAAATACTGTATTTTCAAAGCAATTAATACACTGCCTATTCAAAGGGAGATGTTCAGAGGCTGTTCAATTCCTATATGTAGAGCTGGAAGAGGAAACACATGGCAACACTGGTAATCTGAAGGATCAGGCAAAGCCCTTTATGCTTACGCTTGTTTTCTGGCTAACAGAAGCATTTTAAAACCTGTCTTTGTTGTAAAACATCATCAAATCTACCATGTTCAAGTTTATTTTGCTAGGGGAGTGGACAGTAAGTACACTATTGTGAACAAAATGGAGTTTTACTCTGACAGTTCTGGATATTGTGGATTTTTTTTTTTAATAAATTTTACTGTGCACATTTGAGGTTTACAGTATGTGTTATGGCATACATGTAGGTAGTAAAATAGTTACAAGAGTAAGGCAAATTAATGCTTCTATAATCTCATATAGTTACTTTCTTTGTGGTAACAATAGCTAAAATCTATTTATTTGACAAAAAACCCCAACACAATACAATTTTATTAACTATAGTGTGCATGCTGTACATTTAGATCTCTAGACTTGTTTATCCCATATAACTACAACTTTGCATCCTTCGACCTACTAAATATTGTTGATATTCAAGTTGAATTGTTGTGGGAAGTCAGGCACCCCGAACAGAGGGACCGGCTGAAGCCATGGCAGAAGAACATAAATTGTGAAGATTTCATGTACATTTATTAGTTCCCCAAATTAATACTTTTATAATTTCTTATGCCTGTCTTTACTGAAATCTCTGAACATAAATTGTGAAGATTTCATGGACATTTATCACTTCCTCAATCAATACTCTTTGATTTCCTATGCCTGTCTTTAATCTCTTAATCCCGTCATCTTCGTAAGTTGAGGATGTATGTCACTTCAGGACCCTGTGATGATTGCACTAACTGCACAAATTGTTCGTAAGCATGTGTGTTTAAACAATATGAAATCTGGGCACCTTGAAAAAAGAACAGGATAACAGCGATGTTCAGGGAACAAGGGAGATAACCATTAGGTCTGGCTGCCTGAGAGCCAGGCAGAACACAGTCATATTTCTCTTCTTTCAAAAGCAAATAGGAGAAAGATTGCTGAATTCTTTATCTCAGCAAGGAACAGCCCTGAGAAAGAGAATGCGTTCCTAGGGGGAGGTCTCTAAAATGGCCACTCTAGGAATGTCTGTCTTTTGCGATTGCAGATAAGGGATGAAATAAGTCCCGGTCTCCCTGTAGTGCTCCTGGGCCTATTAGGACAAGGAAATTCCTGCCTAGTAAATTTTGATCAGACTGGTTGTCTGCTCTCAAACCCTGTCTCCTGATGTTATCAATGACAATGCATGCCTGAAACTTCATTAGCAATTTTAATTTCACCCTGGTCCTGTAATCTCGCCCTCCCTCCATTTGCCTTGTAATATTTTATTACCTTGTGAAGCACGTGATCTCTGTGACCCACACCCTATTCCTACACTCCCTCCACTTTGAAAATCACTAACAAAAACTTTCTGGTTTTGCAGCTTGGGGGGCATGATGGAACCTGCCGACATGTGATGTCTCCCCCAGACATCCATCTTTAAAATCTCTCTCTTCTGTACTCTTTCTCTTTATTTCTCAGACTGGCCAACACTTAGGGAAATAGAAAAGAACCTATGTGAAATAACACTGAATTATCGTGGGTGGGTTCCCCCTATAGTGAATATTCTTTTTGTACAATGAGAATGAAAGATGTTAAAGATGTATCACTCTGGATAGAAATATTTACTATTTTATTCAGTTTTAAAAAGGAGAGTCAAATTGAATTGGAATGAGCTGTGCTGATTATCCAGCTTATAGTACTAAGGATTGTTGACTGGTCAGAGCCTTCCTTTCTTCTGCCTTGAAACTTTTCTGGGTATATGTCACCTCTAACTTCATATGTTTCCAAGGCAATCTTTAGATCTTCTTTCCCATGAAGTCTAACCTAATACTGTGCATAATTTGTATTCTATTTGCTGTGGAGGATTTACATAACACTGGCCCAGTCTTATTTTCATATGGGGATGCTAGTACATAATCCAGATGAATTTGAAAGGTTTAAAGGTTCTGGTGTACATAAGAAAGTCATAGAACTATTGGAGGCATATATTGGTGGGAAAAATAGACAAAGTCTCTCTTTTCTGTCTTTGCTGTTAATGTGAGATATGGAATGCTATCGTGATAAGAGTGGATGGGACATAGGTGAAAGTGGCTGGTTAGAGAACTGAAAGATTACAGAAAAAACCCTTCATGGAAGGAATAATGAGACATCTCATACCTTTGAGCTGGACTAAGGCCATCATGTTGCCTTTTCCCATGGTGCTGGGAGGCACCATAAGATCAACAGATTTTCCTAAGACATTACAAGAAAAACTGGCTTATTTTATATTTTTATTTCCCTGAAATTCCAAGGAGTTCATGGTTAAAATTAGAAGTCTGTACAGGAAATACACCTGTATAGAAGTCTATATGAGAAATATACCTGTGTAGAAGGAAATATACCCCATTCACAGAGGTCTCAGGTTATTATTTTTAACCCAATTCTCAATGTGCACATTTTTGTTTCTTTTATTTATCTCACCTCAAAGTGGAGGTACAAAAACAATAACAGCACACCCCACCCCAAATTAATTAAAATAGCTAAGCAATTGTCTTCTGGTTACTTAAATTTTAGCAAATGATTTTCTTTCTCTGTAGAAGTGTTAGCGCAGAAACACCAAGGCTTTGAAAAATAATATGAACACATTAAGACTTTCAGCTTATACCACAGAAATATCAAATTGCAGAAGAAGGTAGCATCAGATCTGGGAGTGTCTATAATAAGGAGGTGTATACCATCGATGAAATAGATTGGCCTAGTTTACTTCTTGATTGCAAGCAAGAGAAAACAATTTTGGTTGTCTAAGCAATAAAATTACTGGCATACTACAGAATGTTGGGAGTCTGAAAGACCAAGCTTTAAGAAGAGGTAGAATAAAGAAATGATACTGTTCTGGGTGAATACTCTGGCCTGAAAATGATGCATAACCTGCTAGATGCATCAGACATAACTACTGCAAAACCCATTAGACATTGCCTCTACTTCTAGATACTTCCTTTGGGCATGCACCTAACTGCCACTATCAATCACCAATCCCCTCATTCCAGATTTGAATTCTTGGGGAGGAAGATGACTAATTACTCTTAGTTCATGAGCTTCGATTCTAGCTGCAAGGGAAGAGGAAGAGATTTTCCACATTTCACTTTTACACTGAGATGTAGAATAATATGCTCTATCTCCCACTCCCTTTCCCTAAATTAGGCACATGGGAAAATTATTCCTTAAAGAAAAACAGGGTTTATTATTATGCAGGAAGAAAAATAAAATAAAGGGAAGTTCCAAGATGGCCAAATAGGAACAGCTCCAGCCTACAGCTCCCAGCGTGAGCAACACAGAAGATGGGTGATTTCTGCATTTCCAACTGAGGTACCAGGTTCATCTCACTTGGGCTTGTCAGTGTGTGCAACCCATGGAGTGTGAGCCAAAGCATGGCAGGGCATCACCTCACCTAGGAAGTACAAGGGGTCAGAGAATTCCCTTTCCTAGCCAAGGGAAGCCATGACAGATGGTACCTGGAAATTTGGGACACTCCCACCCTGATACTGCGCTTTTCCCATGGTCTTAGCAAATGGCACACCAGGAGATTATATCCCACGCCTGGCTCAAAGGGTGCCACACCCATGGAGCCTCACTCACTGCTAGCACAGCAGTCTGAGATTGAACTGCAAGATGGCAGCCAGGCTCGGGGAGGGGTGTCCACCATTGCTGAGGATTGAGTAGGTAAACAAAGTGGCCAGGAAGCTCAAACTGGGTGGAGTCCACCACAGCTCAAAGAGGCCTGCCTGCCTCTGTAGACTTCACCTCTGGGGGCAGGGTATAGCTGAACAAAAGGCAGCAGAAACTTCTGCAGACTTAAACGTCCCTATATGACAGCTTTGAAGAGAGTAGTAGTTCTCCCAGCATGGAGTTTGAGATCTGAGAACGGACAGACCACCTCCTCAAGTGGGTCCCTGACCACCAAGTAGCCTAACTGGGAGACACTGCCAGTAGCGGCTGACTGACACCTCATACAGCCGGGTGCCCCTCTGAGATGAAGTTTCCAGAGGAAGGATCAGGCAGCAACATTTGGCGTTCTGCAATATTTGCTGTTCTGCAGCCTCGGCTGGTGATACCCAGGCAAACAGGGTGTAGAATGGACATCCATCAAACTTCAACAGATCTGCAGCTGAGGGTCCTGACTGTTAAAAGGAAAACTAACAAACAGAAAGGACATCCACACTAAAACCCCATCTGTATTCACCATCATCAAAGACCAAAGGTAGATAAAACCACAAAGATGGGGAGAAACCAGAACAGAAAAGCTGAAAATTCTAAAAATCAGAGTGCCTCTTCTCCTCCAAAGGAACTCAGTTCCTCGCCAGCAAGAGAACAAAGCTAGATGGAGAATTACTTTGATGAGTTGAAAGAAGGCTTCAGATGATCAGTAATAACACTTCTGAGAGCTAAAGGAGGATGTTTGAACCCACTGCAAAGAAGCTAAAAACCTTGAAAAAAGATTAGATGAATGGCTATCTAGAATAAACAGCATATAGAAGACCTTAAATGACCTGAAAGAGCTGAAAACCATGACATGAGAACTACTTGACACATGTGCAAGCTTCAGTAGCCAATTTGATCAGGTGGAAGAAAGGATATCAGTGACTGAAGATCAAATAAATGAAATGAAGCAAGAAGAGAAGTTTAGAGAAAAAAGGGTAAAAAGAAATGAACAAAGCCTCCAAGAAATATGGGACTATATGAAAAGACCAAATCTATGTCTGATTGGTATACCCGAAAGTGATGGGGAGAATGGAACCAAGTTGGAAAACACTCTTCAGGATATTATCCAGGAGAACTTCCCCAACCTAGCAATGCAGGCCAACATTCAAGTTCAGGAAATACAGAGAATACCATAAAGATACTCCTTGAGAAGAGCAACTCCAAGACACATAATTGTCAGATTCATCAAAGTTGAAATGAATGGTAAAATGTTAAGGGCAGCAAGAGAGAAATGTCA
Source organism: Theropithecus gelada (assembly GCF_003255815.1). Classification (NCBI taxonomy): domain Eukaryota; kingdom Metazoa; phylum Chordata; class Mammalia; order Primates; family Cercopithecidae; genus Theropithecus; species Theropithecus gelada. The sequence goes on from NC_037677.1 coordinate 102,440,513, forward strand.
GCTTAACCACAAAGGGAAGCCCATAAGACTAACAGTGTATCTCTCAGCAGAAACTCTACAAGCCAGAAGAGAATGGGGGCCAATATTCAACATTCTTAAAGAAAACAATTTTCAACCCAGAATTTCATATCCAGCGAAACTAAGCTTCATAAGTGAAGGAGAAATAAAATACAGACAAGCAAATGCTGAGAGATTTTGTCACCACCAGGCCTGTCCTACAAGAGATCCTGAAGGAAACACTAAACATGGAAAGGAACAACTGGTACCAGCAACTGCAAAAACATGCCAAAATGTAAAGACCATCTATGTCTGATTGGTATACCCAAAAGTGACAGGAGAATGGAACCAAGTTGGAAAACACTCTGCAGGATATTATCCAGGAGAACTTCCCCAACCTAGCAAGGCAGGCCAAAATTCAAATTCAAGAATACAGAGAATGCCACAAAGATACTCCTGGAGAAGAGCAACTCCAAGAAACATAATTGTCAGAGTAACCAAAGTTGAAATGAGGGAAAAAATGTTAAGGGCAGCCAGAGAGAAAAGTCGGGTTACCCACAAAGGGAAGCACATAAGACTAATAGTAGATCTCTCAGCAGAAACTCTACAAGCCAGAAGAGAATGGGGGCCAATATTCAACATTCTTAAAGAAAACAATTTTCAACCCAGAATTTCATATCTAGCCAAATTAAGTTTCATAAGTGAAGAAGAAATAAAATCCTTTACAGACAAGCAAATGCTGAGAGATTTTATCACCACCAGGCCTGCCCTACAGGAGCTCCTGAAGGAAACACTAAACACAGAAAGGAACTACTGGTACCAGCCACTGCAAAAACATGGCAAAATGTAAAGACCATCAATGCCAGGAAGAAACTGCATCAACTAATGAGCAAAATAACCAGCTAACATCATAATGACAGGATCAAATTAATACATAACAATATTAACCTTAAACGTAAATGGGCTAAATGCTCCAATTAAAAGACACAGACTGGCAAATTGGATAAACAGTCAAGACCCATCAGTGTGCTGTATTCAGGAGACCCATCTCACGTGCACAGACACACATAGGCTCAAAATAAAGGGATGGAGGAAGATCTAGCAAGTAAATGGAAAACAAACAAACAAACAAAAAAAACAGGGGTTGAAATCCCAGTCTCTGATAAAATAGACTTTAAACGAACAAAGATCAAAAGAGACAAAGAGGGCCATTATGTAATGGTAAAAGGATCAATTCAACAAGAAGAGCTAACTATTTGAAATATATATGCACCCAATACAGGAGAAACCAGACTCATAAAGCAAGTCCTTAGAGACCTGAAAAGAGACTTAGACTCCCACACAATAATAATTGGAGACTTTGACACCCTGCTGCTGACATTACACAGATCAACGAGAATGAAAGTTAACAAGGATATCCAGGAATTGAACTCAGCTCTGCACCAAGAGAACCTAATTGACATCTATAGAACTCTCCACCCAAAATCAACAGAATATACATTCTTCTCAGCACCACATCACACTTATTCCAAAATTGACCATGTAGTTGCATGTAAAGCACTCCTCAGCAAATGTAAAAGAACAGAAATTATAACAAACTGTCTCTCAGACCACAGTGCAATCAAGCTAGAACTCAGGATTAAGAAACTCACTCAAAACCACTCAACTACATGGAAACTGAAAAACCTGCTCCTGAATAACTGCTGGGTACATAACGAAATGAAGGCAGAAACAAAGATGTTCTTTGAAACCAATGAGAACAAAGACACAACATACCAGAACCTCTGGGACACATTTAAAGCAGTGTGTAGAGGGAAATTTATAGCACTAAATGCCCACAATAGAAAGCTGGAAAGATCTAAAATTGACACCCTAACATCACAGTTAAAAGAACTAGAGAAGCAAGAGCAAACACATTCAAAAGCTAGCAGAAGGCAAGAAATAACTAAGATCAGAGCAGAACTGAAGGAGATAGAGACACAAAAATCCCTTCAAAAAATAAATGAATCCAGGAGCTGATTTTTTGAAAGGATCCATAAAATTGATAGACCACAAGCAAGACTAATAAAGAAGAAAAGAGAGAAGAATCAAATAGGAGCAATAAAATTGATAAAGGGGATATCACCACTGATCCCACAGAAATACAAACTAGCATCAGAGAATATTATAAACACCTCTACGCAAATAAACTAGAAAATCTAGAAGCAATGGATACATTCCTGGACATATACACCCTCCCAAGACCAGGAAGAAGTTGAATCTCTGAATAGACCAATAACATGGTCTGAAATTGAGGCAATAATTAATAGCCTAGCAACAAAAAAAGTCCAGGACCAGACAGATTCATAGCCGATTTCTACTAGCTGGTGCTGTTCCTTCTGAAACTATTCTAAATACTAGAAAAAGAGGGAATCCTCTCTAGCTCATTTTATGAGGCCAGCATCATCCTAATACCAAAGCCTGGCAGAGACACAACAAAAAAAGAGAATTTTAGATCAATATCCCCGATGAACATCGATGCAAAAATCCTCAATAAAATACTGGCAAACTGAATCCAGCAGCACGTCAAAAAGCTTATCCAACATGACCAATTTGGCTTCATCCTAGGATGCAAGGCTGGTTCAACATATGCAAATCAATAAACATAATCCATCATATAAACAGAACCAAAGACAAAAACCCCATGATTATCTCAATAGATGCAGAAAAGACCTTCAAAAAAATTCAACAGCCCTTCATGCTAAAAACTGTCAATAAACTGGGTATTGATGGGACATATCTCAAAATAATAAGAGCTCTTTATGACAAACCCAGTCAATATCATACTGAATGGGCAAAAACTGGAAGCATTCCCTTTGAAAACTGGCATAAGACAGGGATGCCCTCTCTCACCACTCCTATTCAACATAGGGTTGGAAGTTCTGGTCAGGGCAATTAGCCAGGAGAAAGAAATAAAAGGTATTCAGTTAGGAAAAGAGGAAGTCAAATTGTCCCTGTTTGCAGATGACACGATTGTATATTTAGAAAACCCCATTGTCTCAGCCCCAAGTCTCCTTAAGCTAATAAGCAACTTCAGCAAAGTCTCAGGAAACAAAATCAATGTGCAAAAATCACAAGCATTCTTATACATCAATAACAGACAAACAGAGAGCCAAATCATGAGTGAACTCCCATTCTCAATTGCTTCAAAGACAATAAAATACCTAGGAATTCAACTTACAAGGGATGTGAAGGACCTCTTCAAGGAGAACTACAAACCACTGCTCAACGAAATAAAAGAGGACATAAACAAATGGAAGAAGATTCCATGCTTATGGACAGAAAGAATCAATATCGTGAAAATGGCCATATTGCCCAAGGTAATTTATAGATTCAATGCCATCCCCATCAAGCTACCAATGACTTTCTTCACAGAATTGGAAAAAACTACTTTAAAATTCATATGGAACCAAAAAAGAGCCCACATTGCCAAGACAATCCTAAGCCAAAAGAATGAAGCTGGAGGCATCACGCTACCTGACTTCAAACTATACTACAAGGCTACAGTAACCAAAACAGCATGGTACTGGTACCAAAACAGAGATATAGACCAATGGAACAGAACAGAGCCCTCAGAAATAACATCACACATCTACAACCATCTGATCTTTGACAAACCTGAGAAAAAGAAGAAATGGGGAAAGGATTCCCTATTTAATAAATGGTGCTGGGAAAACTAGCTAACCCTATGTAGAAAGCTGAAATTGGATCCCTTCCTTACACCTTATAAAAAAATTAATTCAAGATGGATTAAAGACTTAAATGTTAGACCTAACACCATAAAAACCATAGAAGAAAACCTAGGCAATACCATTCAGGACATAGGCATGGGCAAGAACTTCATGACTAAAACACCAAAAGCAATGGCAACAAAAGCCAAAATTGACAAATGGGATCTAATTCAACTAAAGAGCTTCTGCACAGCAAAATAAACTACCATCAGAGTGAACAGACAACCTACAGAATGGGAGAAAATTTTAAAAATCGACCCATGTGACAAAGGGCTAATATCCAGCATCTACAAAGAACTTAAACAAATTTGCAAGAAAAAAAAATCAAACAACCCTATCAAAAAGTGGGCAAAGGATATGAACAGACACTTCTCAAAAGAAGACATTTATGGAGCCAACAGACATTTGAAAAAATGCTCGTCATCACTGGCCATCAGAGAAATGCAAATCAAAACCACAATGAGATTCTATCTCACACCAGTTAGAATGGCGATCATTAAAAAGTCAGAAAACAACAGGTGCTGGAGAGGATGTGGTGAAATAGGAACACTTTTACACTGTTGGTGGGATTGTAAACTACTTCAACCATTATGGAAGGCAGTGTGGGAATTCCTCAAGGATCTAGAACTAGAAATACCATTTGACCCAGCCATCCCATTACTGGGTATATACCTAAAGGATTATAAATCATGCCGCTAGGAAGACACATGCACACGTATATTTATTATGGCACTATTCACAATAGCAAAGACTTGGAACCAACCCAAATGTCCATCAATGGTAGACTGGATTATGAAAATGTGGCACATATACACCATGGAATACTATGCAGCCATAAAAATGGATGAGTTCATATCCTTTGGAGGGAAATGGATGAAGCTGGAAACTATCATTCTCAGCAAACTATTGCAAGGACAGAAAACCAAACACCACATGTTCTCACTCATAGGTGGGAATTGAACAATGAGAACACTTGGACACAGGGTGGGGATCATCACACACCAGAGCCTATCATGGGGTGGGGTGGGGGGGGCTGAGAGAGAGAGCATTAGGAGATATACCTGATGTAAATGACGAGTTAATGGTTGCAGCACACTAACATGGCACGTGCATACATATGTAACAAACCTGCACATTGTGCACATGTACCCTAGAACTTAAAGTATAATAATAATAAAAGAAAAATAAAATAAAGATAAATTACCAGTACAACGTGTTTAGTAACTGGGAATCTTTAAGCAGAAGTATGAGCAAGTGAAAGTAATACCGTGTATAGTGTTATATTGAGAAAGAAGCTACAAGCCCTGATCTAATTCTAGGCTTCTATGAGATATGTGACCTTTGATGTCTCTCCAGTATAATTGCCAAATTATAAGAGAGAAAGTTGGGCGGGTGTGTGTTCTCTATTAGGATGCCTCATGCTGCTTTGTATAATAACTGCTTGAACACCGTCCCATCCCTGCCCATTAAGATCTGGTTCTTGATTAAAACACTGTAGGTTTGGCATCTAACCACTAGAGGTCAATCTTTTACATGTGTCATTCAAAATCATGTTAGAGGAGGGACCTGATTATGAGGCAACCTTAGAAGTTTGTTTTCTTTCCAGAAGTTTTAACGACTGCTACACACTGTATTGGGTGTATCTGTGGTTCCGGCAGCTTGGTACAGAATTAATTGCTGTGGGATTTGTGCTGCTGTTGAAAAATAAATAAAGGGCTGGTGAGTGAAACTGGCAATTCTTTTTACATTCTGCGTAACTTAATTTTCAACATAGAATTCCTTTTGCTTTAAGACCCTTCCACTGCTCTGTCTAACGTGCATGTGTGCACACACACACACGAGCACGCGCACACACACACATACACACAGGGCATTACAAAAGTCAATGAGGTCCGGGCTAGTTACAATGTTATGGTTACATTAAAACATGGGGAAATAAAGACTTAAAATTTATTAGACTTAAAACTAATCATATAAAGTATCCCACAAGTTAGCATGAAAATGAAATGATCCTGCATGTAATCCCTTTTGGATATGGTGGTAAATAATGTCTACATTTAAGTTTCTTTGTCCAAACAGGGTCAGACACTTGTGGCTCAGCAGCATATTCCACCCGCCTAGGATGAGTGGGCCTGTGTGCTTGCACCCTGGTACCTATGTGTACCACCTGCGTACATCTGCTCTAGTGCATCAGACTTCATCGCAAGTCTTGAAGGACCTGGCATTTGGCCAACTCCTTTGTAAGGATAAATAAGAGTTAATATAGTCTTCATTTTATAGTGAAAGTTACTTTCTGCCCTTGATAAACATGATCAACAAACATAGTGATTCAATAGCCAGTGCAGTCAGTTAAATACATCGTGGGAGGGAAGAAGCTTCATCTTGTATTACCAAACTCCTTGAATCCCATTTTAGCTTTTCCACATGGCTTTTTTTTTTTTTGAGTCAGTTCACAAGTTTAATTGTGGAATATTTCACTTGGTTTGATCATGAGGGGAGAACCTATGCAAAAGGTCCTGATGTTGCCAACCTGGGCCACAGACCCTCAGCATCTTGTGTCTGAAGAATAAAGCCCCAATCTGATCTCTTGCATTCATTGGGACTGTGATGCTGCACTGCTGTTGTAATGCTTCCCTTGATCTTTTCCATGACACTCAGCATTTAATCCTCTATTCTTCCTTCTCTTTCCTTTCAAGATTCTCATTCTTCCCCATCCATTAGTCTTTCTGCTGAGAGAGAAGAGCTTCATAGTCCCTCCCCTATCTCCTTCTTATCTTGGTATTATCGGGGACAACGACAGAGCAGTTAACGCCCGGCAACATTTAAGAGCACGACAAGGAGATTCTGAGTTTTTAATAGGCTCGATTTTTCCCAGAACTGCAGAGAAAAGAAATAAAAGATAGTACACAAAGTTCCTGCCTTTTTCTTATTGCTGCCATGGGGATAAAGATCAAAGTCTTTATCTGTGATTATCCATCTGACAAATGCAGTAAAATGTCCACTTTGCAGTCAAGGCTAACTCTGTACTGTTTTTCAAAACACATTCATCTCCTAACCTTCTTGAAAATCTTCCCTCCCTGAAGCCCATGGGACCTGTGACAAAGCATCCCTGCCACCAGCAACTCCAGAATTTATAGGTTGTTATGAAATAATGGGTTCCCTCAGGGCAAGGACCTGGCCCTGCCCTAGGCATACACAGAGTCTTAATAAATGGTTCAGGAGCATAGGCATTTATGGAATCCCCATGGTGTGCTGGTATGGACTGTTGTGGAAAGAAGGTCTTGACAGCCAACCAACATGCTATGCTCCCTTTGGGATCTCGCTTTAAAGTTGGGGCTCAGGGATAGGGTGGGTCATAGACATATAAATCAATTAGTCAACAATGCAGGAGTCTGGGTGCAGTGGCTCATGCCTGTAATCCCAGCACTTTGGGAGGCCAAGGTGGGCAGATCATTTGAGGTCAGGAGTTCGAGACCAGGCTGACCAACATGGTAAAACCCCATCTCTACTAAAAATACAAAAATTAGCCTGGCATGCTGGTGGACACCTGTAGTCCCAGCTACTGGGGAGGCTGAGGCAGGAGAATTGAATGCTTGAACCCAGGAAGCAGAGGTTGCAGTGAGCTGAGATTGTGCCATTGTACTCCAGCCTGGGCAACAGAGCTACACTCCATCTCAAAATAAAAAAAAAAAATAAAAATAACAATGCAGGGTTGAATAAGGGGGAGTGATGTGTTAGAATGAGACTGTGTCTGAATTATTCAACTTGGATCCAAGGGCCATAACCTCCCTTCCTTTATAATGCGCAGTGTAAATGGTTTCACTTATGTGAATAGCCTTTGGAGTAAACATGGGAAGTTGCTTGGTGCCCGCAGAAGATGATGGGCTACAGGGTAAAGAAGAAAAGACAACGTTCTCCAACATCATGTGTTAATAAGAAGGAAAAGGTTTGCTGTATATCTGAGAAGGCACAGGAAAAGCAAAGGTTAGAGGTTTTTTTTTTTTTTTTTTTCCCCCCCACCCCACAGGAATCTTTATTTTCAGTTCTCTCTTCAATCCTTCTATGTGTCTCTCCTCATTGGTTGTAGTGTGTGGGAGCTCCTTGTGTGGTTACTGAACCTGGGGAGAACCTGGCATCTGTGAAGCTTTATTAGAATGGCAGGCAGAGCCACTATCTGATACCAAGACAGTGGGGCCATTGTCCTCCTGGTCCCCTTGTTCCTTTTTTTCTCTTGGCGTCTTGGGTATCCTATTCTTAGAAAGAGATAGTTTGCCTTACTCCATGTGATAAGCAAATCAAACAGAGTTTGCTACTGAGGATCCAGCAGGTCATTGCTCTCTTAGTTCCAAATTCTCTGCCTGCCCTTCTTGGCTTAAGTCTGGACTGTACTCAAGTTTAGATTAAGAAGGCAAGTGGGAGGACTTGCTGAGTTCTCTGGTCAGCTTTGCCAGGGTGTTAATCCCCATTTGACTCTTCCTGTCTTTCCCCAAGTGGTCACAACACAGCAGGGAGCAGCGGGTGATTTAACTGTGTTTTAATCTCAATGAATCTCTATTAAGATCATAACATGCTATGCCTGAGACAAAGACCCAAAGGGAAACTCTTGTCTAGGTTTCATCATTTTCCAAATAAAGAGAGTGAAGTCAACCAATTTTTATTGTAGTAGATTTTGTTATATATAACCAAATCTCTCATTTAAACTACTTTTAAGTGTACAGTTCAGTGACTTTACATGCATTCACAATGTTGTGCAATTATACCACCATCCATCCTCAGAATGTGTTTATCTCCTGAAGCTCTGAACCATTACACAAGCAATCTCCATTCCCTCCTTCCCTCAGCCCTTGGCAGCCACCATTCTGTTTTCTGTCTCTATGAATTTGGCTACTCTAGGTATCATGTAAGTGGAATTAAACATTATTTGTTCTTTTGTGACTGACTTATTTCACTTACTGTAATGTCTTGAAGTTTCTCCCATGTTGTAGCATGTGTCAGAATTTCCTTCCTTTTCAAGGCTAAATAATATATACTGATATATATACACATATGTATGTATGTATTCATGTATCAGTATATATACAATATTTATGTATGTATGTATTTATGTATCAGTATATATACACACACATACATGTATATATGTATACACACAAATAATATATAAATACGCACATACATACCAAATTTTATCAACTCATGCATCAGGGAAAGTGAATGTCAATCTTTAATGCTAATGTTTCCTGTTTGCCTGGAGTTCTATTTATGCCTTTTGTCTCAGCATCATTGTTAACAGCATCACCTCCCACTCTCAAAGTGTTACATTTGGGACAATATATTGTATGACAATCCCTTGAAGACAACTCTTCTAGGACCTCTATTCTTTGTAATTGACCTCATGTCCAGTGAAAGCTTAAAGTTTTTCTTCAAACATTCTTATTCACCAAACCTTGCACCAACTAAGCATACATCATTTAAGTGCAAGCAGGGCATGTCAGTGGTGACAATTTTCTGAATGAAGGAAGCAGAGATGATTTTCAGGCAGCTGGATGAACATCTTATAGATATTGCAATTCATGAAACAACACTTCTTTAGGCCTGTTTAAATAGGAGAGCATATCTCACAAGTTTTAGAAGTTGCCAGAAAAGGTACCTGTCGGAAGTGCCTCCAATAGCTGGAAGAAAAGAATGGCGAACTATACAGGGAATGTGCACATGTTTTTCTTTCCACTAATCTGAGACATCTCCCAAAAGCTATTAAGGGGAAAAGGAAGTCATTTTTGATTCACAGGGACTTTCCCAAAGATAATTTGCAAGTTTTGTTCACTACGTAAATAGGGATCTGATCATATAGCTGCAGGAAGCTTATTTCAGTGTAACAGATGTGACACGATATATGAAAAGTCTAACAGCTGGAGAGACCCAGCATGAGTGGCTGGGATCTTTTGAATTTCCAGTTTGAGGACCCAGGTTAGAGTCCTCACGGCCACTGGGCATCCTCCCTAGGATTAAAGCTCTGTGTGAAAGGAGAGCTTATCTAGATTGTTTGCTGCTGTTATCATCTTCACATAAGCAGTGACTTGTCCATAGTAGAGGCTCTAATAAATATCAGTGTAATGAATGAGTGAATAATCAACTTTGGGTTCACCACTTAGTTATTCAAAAATCTAGTTGCTTCATCCGTAAAATAAAACCCAGAGAGTAAAGCACTGTCACCTCCTTTGCCATTATTTTAGGATTATATAATCCTATTATATATTACATATAGTAATAAAAATATATAGTTTATATAATGCATAATATATAATATATAAAATAATATAGATTTCAGGATTAAATCATCCTATTATATTAAATAATCCTATTATATTATATATACATATAATCCTATATAATTCTATTATATATAATAATAATCCCATTATATAATCTTAAAATAATGACAGAGAAGTTGACATTGCCTCATTATCTGGGTTTCATTTTGCAGATGAAGCAACTGGATTTTAGTGTTTGTCTTCATAGGAAATGCCATTTGACCTTCCCCTATTAGAAGTATGGAGCAAGGTGAATTGAGACAAGAACTTTCTATATCTTCAATAAAATTTTATCATTTAAAAAATGCTTGGTAAAAAATATTATCAAAATCTAACAATTGTTAAATTTTAATGACATCTGCTGGATTGTTTCCTTTTATCATTTTAGAACAAAACTACAATTATAGCAACAACCTGTGATACACTTAATTTAAAGAGTCCAATAGTTTTACAAATTCTGGCAAGACTGCTAACCATTCACCAAAATTTGTGTCCTCCTATTTTTCCTAAGTACACAGCTAGGCTACATTTTCCAACCTCTGTGGCTGTTAGGAGCAGCCCTATGACCGAGTTCTGTCAATGCAGCTGACGCAGATGTGGTGTGACTTTCGCAGCCCCACCTTTGACAATTCCCCATGCTCTTTGTTCACCTGACAGACTTGGACAGTGATAAACATGGTGACCCCCGACATGAAGTTGAAGGCAGAGTTTCTTCTTCCTTGTGGAGCACATGAAAGACAGCCATATCCACCTTACAGAAACAATCACCTTGGGCTGTTAAATGAGTGAGAAATAAACTTGTATTGTGTTTGAGTCCATGATAAACATGGGGGTTTGTTTGTTATAGCAATTAGTGTTACCCTGACAATAATACACAATCTTACAGCTGTAGTACTCTCTTGCCACCTCCATTATCCGCTTCCCAGAGGCAAATATTTTCCTTGTAAATTGCTTACTTTGGTATTTATGTCAAAATCTCTAAATAACAAGCCTATATTACTAGTTCTATTTTTTTTTTCAGTTTAAAAAAGTATCTCTTGATTTCTCAATATGGAAGATGAGAAGGTAGCTTTCTTTTACAACTATCCTACCTTACATGATGATAGTGTACGATTGTTCAGGTCAATATATTTATTATTTAAGTAATTTTTACTCTCTTAAGATTGTTCATAGCTGAGACTTGAGTTATATAACATAGGTAGCTTTCCTTCCCTGTACAAGAGTTTGTTTTATCTGCAATTGATAATTTACTTAATCTTCCTCCTCATCCTCTTCATTCTTCTCTCTCTTCTTACTTTCCTAATTTTCTAAGTATTTATCATGAGCCCAGCTCCCAAATCTTCACCAGCTGGGTAAATCTTCTCTCAATACCATCAAACAAACTAAATTTTTATCCATTTTGTCTTTTTTTTTTTTTTTTTTTTTTTAAATCTCCCTTTCAACCACCTCTAATCTGGAAAGTAGCTCTCTAACCCTGCTGAATAACTGCCATTGTGCAAACTCTTTTAATATCACCATAAAGAACATTCCTGCCTGTCTCTTTTGCTGACTCTCCTATTTCTCATATCCTGTTTCGTCTTCTTTCTTGGTTTTCTCCTTCATATTGATACAACTCACTTTCCAATAGCTTCCTGAGATAGAATGCATACACAAGCATTTTTTTTTTGGCATAACTGAAAATATCTTGACAATCTGGCATACCTAAAACATACAACTCTGTGTTGAAAAATATTTCCTCAGAGTTGTGAAGATATTTCTCTCTTGTGTTCCAGCTTCTGGAGTTGCTATTATGCAGAGAAATCCTAAGCAACTATCATTTCTAATTCTTCATGTGAATTTTTTCTTTTTACCTGGAAGCTTCTAGAACTTTCTTTTTATCAACCATGTCTTTAAATGTGCAGTAATGCACTTTGGTGTTTGCTTTTATCCAACATACTGGCCACCTAATGGACCCAGTCTGTATAATCAGGTCCTCTAGTTCTGAAAAGAACATTGAATTTTATCTTTGATGGTACCCTCCACCCCCATTTTCTTCTTTCTCTTTATTCTGAACCATTCATTATTCAAACAGTGCATCTCCTGAATTGGTCCTTTAATTTTTCAGGTTTTTTTTTTTCCTTTTTTAAAACCTTCTTTTCTTCATCACATTTCCTTTGTTCTTTCTCTAAAAGATTTCTTTAACTTTGTTATAAATGTTTTATTATTTTAACTTATTTTTTCTATCACCAAGAACTCATTTATATTCCTTGCATATTCTTTTATGTGGCACTCTGTTATTTTCTTATGGATGATATGTAATTATACTTCTGAGAATATAAATGATAAAAACTGTTCAGCTTATAAACTAAAGATACTAAGGTTGAGAAGTTACGTGTTTGTTTTCTTCTTTATTTTCCGTATCCAATGCCTGCTTCAAATGTGTAGTCATCCTTGTTTTTGCTTATATTAAAGAGTGAGAAACAAAGTGTTGATTAGAAACTCTATGCATTCAGTTGGAATTTTTGGTGATGGTCATATCTCTAACATTATCTGAATGGGCTGTTTCCTTTGGGAATCCTTAATGTCAGTACTTTTAGGTCTTTTAGGTTCAGTTGGTCAGATAATATTAGAGGAGAACTGCTTCTGACTCCTATTGGAAGGGTACAAGCTGGCTGCCAGTTTTTTGGGAGCCATGTAGGAGAAGACTAGAATAGGAGAATTCAATATTCCCTGTGAAACTTACATTTAACTCTATTATTTTTTATATTTTAGATATGGATTTCTCCCATTAAATATGTCTGGAATCCCCAGTATAGGCTCTCTATTTCACTCTCTTCAGAGAATAAAATCTTAGTCATCAATCCAGGTTGAGGAGGGTCAGCATGTAGAGTCAGGGAGCATACCTGGGAGTCTTATCCCTCCTCAGAAAGATCTTCAAACAACCTGCTTAGGCCCATGTTAAACCCACTTCCAAGATACCTGTTTTTCTCAAATCCTACACCTTTTAGGGATTCACCTTTATACATGAGGTTTCTTCTTGGCCTTCTTACTTCAAGCACAGAATTAAATTTTCTTGGTCATGCTAAGTCGGTTTTCACTTTCCCATTTGCTTTTGGCTTCCAAAATCTTGTCTATGTCTCACCTCCCATTATTTCATTCCTTTGTGTTTTATGCCTTAAACTTTTTATCATTTTTGTGGGGCTGGAGGAATGTACTATATCTATATACATGTCTATATAGATATACAGTCTGATCAAGTATACCTGCCATCTTAAACTACAAGGTAGATGCAACATAATTTTCATTAATAATACATTAAATCATAGACTTCTAATGCAATAAGATTTTATTGAATAATATTAACTCTATGCTATCATTCAGTCCAGAAAAATCTTCCTCCTCACAGAGTACTATCAGTACTTCTTCCTGAAAGAGTACTTCCTGACAAGTACCTATCAAGTACTTGGAGTACAACAGTGGATCATCCAAAGTGGTAGGGAATTCAAATAAGTAAATATTAAAAGAATATTACAAGGGCTTCAATAGGATTGACAACAGGGTAGTCTACAAGTGAGATAGCTACTATATTCTGAATGAATGTGAGTAAATGGCATATTAGGAGTTATAATTTCTAAGAGAAGAAAAGAGAAATTCTAGCTGGATAAAATAGAAATAGTGAAAACCTGGAGATAGAAGAGAATTAGGTAAATTTAGAGAACTAAATATGATGCTAGAAAGAAGGTGATAAGAATAGGCATAAAGTTTGACATTAGCCGGATCATAAGGACAGTATATGGCATGTCAAGGAGCTTAGACATTAACCTAGGGACAATGATCAGCCACAGAATAGCCTTCAGCTAGGATATGATAGATATATGGAGCCATGTAAGAAAAAAATCACAAACGGTTCTCTACTAATGCTTCATAGTATCTTGTCCACTCTGTCCTTCATGATCCAACTAGTTCCCTTGTTGTTTTATGATTATTTAGCCAATTACATTGCAATTTGCACATATTTCTTGCAGTCTTTTTTTTTTTCAAACAGCAGAGCATATTCACTGTTATTTAGTACACTAACAACTCTCACAAATTGTGATTCAAAATTATGTCTTCCACCTCCACTCAGAAAAGATGAAGTACCATCATGAGGCAAAGGACTTGTTCTGGTTTGTTTATAGGAGTACTGTGTGCAAGTTCTGATGCAGTGCTAAGTCATTAGAATCCAGAGCTAATGAATTCAATCTTGCTTTAAGCCATTATCCCTTTTACAGTTCTGTGGCTGAAGATCATATTTTAAATCATCTCAAGCCATCTAACAAATGAACAACTTTGTCCTGTTGAAGTATCCTTCCCCCTCCTTATGTGATTCAGAGCTTTGGGTCTTAGGAGAATCCTACTATCACTGTATTACCTAAAAATTTCCTCTACCAAATGGGATTACTATACCTAAAGCGGTTGGATATGGTGAATTCTAATCTCCTATTCTCCAAGGAGGATAGTACTGTGTAAGAAATGAGGTTGGATTCGTAAGAATCAGGTAGACTGAGATAGAAACCCTAGTTTCACAACTTGCTTATTATATGGCTATGGTAACTTGAGTCTTTGATTCCTTCCTATAAAATGGAGAAATACGCACATTCCCATAGGGTTATTCTAAGAATTAGATGAAGTAATACAATTCTAAGGAGCTATTACAGATTTAAATATTATTATAGATTTTTTAATATTGTGAATTTCTAAATGAATGTTTATCTTGGTGAAATGTTTATCTTGTTAATTTTTGTATTTCTTTTTAGTACATGGTAGAGATTTAAAACATATACATAATATATGTATATGTAATCTACATATATGTTTTAAACCATTATATTCTCTCTCTATATATAGAGAGAGAAGCAGCCCTCTAGTCTAGAGTTAGCTATGTTTAAAACAGCTCATGGACTGGGCATGGTGACTCATGCCTGTAATCCCAGCACATTGGGAGGCTGAGGCAGGCAGATCGTGAGGTCAGGAGAACAAGACCAGCCTGACCAACATGGTGAAACCCCGTCTCTGCTAAATACAAAAATTAGCTGGGCATGGTGCCACATGCCTGTAGTCCAAGCTACTCGAGAGGCTGAGGCAGGAAAATAACTTGAACCCGGGATGCGGAGGTTGTAGTGAGCCGAGATCATGCCATTGCATTCCAACCTGGGCAACAGAGTGAGACTCCATCAAAACAAAAACAAAAACAAAAAACAAATAATAACTCATGCAGAAATTGTGAATTCAATAAGCTTTTCTTTGAGCTCTGCCAGTTTCTACTTTCTGTGACCTTTCAACCCTCCTTTCCCAGACCTCTTATCTGTCATCTTGGGTCCTCATATGTTCTTTCACTTTCTCTTCCCCATATTAAAATTTAGTTGCAGAAAATAAGGAATGAGTTCTTAGTATTCAAATATCATTTCTTTTTCAATTTAAGAAGATTTTTCTATAAGTATCAGGAAAGCCTTCTCTAACCACCTTAAAGATTAGGAAATGAATTGTAAAGTATAAGTTCTGTATTAGGGCAGGATTCAGGTACGTCAATCTCACAGCTCAGTAGTGTTAGCAGGGGCCTGTTCTGCCAGTTACCGCATTGGCTTAATCCTCAGTCTGGTTGCACTTATGGACAGATGGCTGCCTATAACAATTGTCCTAGCTGTTTCTTCATTCACATCAAACAGCCAAAAATTCAGAGCAAAAAAATTCTCCCAATTACAGAGTAAGTGATCAGCCTATTAGATCTAATAAAACGCCCAATTCCAGACCACGCACTGTTTGAGCGTATTACCTCCCCACCCCCATCCCACTGCTCCGGCTCCCGCCCAGGCCAGTCAGCCCTATCTTTGGAACTGTGAATGAAATAACCCACCCCACCTCCAGGCACAAAGGCTACCTGGGGTTCTTTTTTGGGAAGGAGAAATGGGGAAATGATGCTATTAGACAACTATTCATGTTGAATGCACTTCTCTCTTCCTTTAAAAAATGACTTGTTCCCATAAATGCCTTTGTGATCCAGTGAGAAGGTAATAGGACTAATTGGACAGCAAAGTCGCCTCCTCTGTAAGATGTAAGGATGAACATGCTGCCTGGAGTTCCACTTAGCAGATAATCAGTTACTTTCATGACTTTCAGCAAGAATGCCCATTTCCTGTGGGTCTGGATGGCTGCGAACATAGGAAAAAAAGGTGTATATGTGTTTTCTGCTGATCCCTTAACCAGAATCACCTTTAATTTTGTCCCAGACTCCTAAATCCTCAAATCAGAGTCTGAGCAATTTAGATGCCCCTTCCCCAAATCTCTCAGAGTGACTTTTAAAAAAGAGAGCAACCAAAAGCAAACAGGTTGATGCACTTTTAGGAAAATGTTTTTCAAAAACTCAGAAACACATGGCATCTAAATTTTCCAAAAATATTGGAAAAAAGCTCCCCCATTCCTACTTCTCTTTGCAAATAAGGCTTAAGTTTGGATACAGCATCTGGATTTGTTAATGCACACTTATGTACCCACTCCAGTTAGCTTCCTCACAAACTCGTGGACATCCATTTGGTTCTGTCAGCTTATCTCCATCACCACTACTGGTTCTCTCTTGAGCTGATTTTTCTTCTCTCTCCATCTCTCTCTTCATTTCTCTATTTTATTGCTTCAGTGCACAGGACCATAAGCAGTGAATTCTTCATTGCTATGTTTGCTAACATGGAGAGTACTACCCTCTACAAATTATATACTAGTGGAAAAAAAGGCAAAAGGCAGAACTTGTGCCTATGTAAGTTTTGGATGTAAAACGTTTCTTTTTGGGCCAAACGCAGTGGCTCACACCTGTAATCCCAACACTTTGGGAGGCTGAGGCAGGTGGATCACCTGAGGTCAGGAGTTTAAGACCAGCCTGGCCAACATGGTGAAACCCCACCACTACTAAAAATACAAAAATTAGCCCAACATGGTTTTGGGTGCCTGTAATCTCAGCTACTAGAGAGACTGAGGCAGGAGAATTGCTTAAACCTGGGAGGCGGAGGACGCAGTAAGCCAAGATTGCGCCACTGTACTCCAGCCTAGGCAACAGAGCGAGACTCCCTCTCAAAAAAAAAAAAAAAAAAAAAAAAAGTTTCCTTTACGAGGTTACAGATTGGTGGCACATCATAAAAAAATGACAGATTTAAAAAGACACAACAAAGATGAAGGAGAAAATTCTGTAACACGTCACACAGATTTGTGTGACTTGTGTTATAGACCATCCATGTAGAGTTAGAATCTCAGGGTTGATACGTATCTTAAACATCATATTAGCATGAAGCTGAACCCAGTTTAAGACAAGTGGCAGCACCCTGACTCTAAAGAGATTAAAAGGAAACAGGAATTTATTAGTGATATAGTTTGGATATTTGTCCTCACACAAATCTCATGTTGAAATGTAATCCCCAGTGTTGAAGTTGGGGACTAGTGGGAGGTATTTTGATCATAGAGGCCAATGTTTCACGGCCGGGTTCTGTCCTTGCAATAGTGAGTACCTACGAGATCTGGTTGTTTAGGTGTGTGGCACCTCCCACGCCACTCTCTCTTGCTCCTGTTCTCGCCATGTGAGATGCCTGCTTCCACTTTGTCTTCCGCCATGATATTAAACTTTCTGAAGCCTCACCAGAAGCTGAGCAGATGCCAGTGTTATGCTCCTGCGTAGCCTGCAGGACCAATTAAACCTGTCTTCTTTATAAATTACCTAATGTCGGGTATTCCTTTGTAGCAATACAAGAATGGCCTAACACAATACAATAGTGGGGTTGCTCAGTATTGAATAAGGAGTGAAACAATGAAATTTTGGGAATGATCAGAACCAGGGCAACAATGATAACTAGTTTATCAAACATTGCTATTGGCAGGCCACTATTTACAGAACTTTATTTTAACTTATTTCATCTTAAAACAACTCTGTTGAGTCATCTTGGTAACTTGAAGCAACATATCTCGAGAGTGTGTAGGTCAGAAATTCATGCAGGTGTGGCACTACACTATATATGCCATACAGCATTGGCATAAGTCACTTGTTGCTATTCCACTGAGGCTGGGCAAGTCTAGACTATCCAAGATGGTTCCTCTCACATCCATAGCACATGTGTGGGAATGACTAGAATGCTGGGCTTGGCTGGAAGACTGGTTCTTTCATTCTCCATGTGGTTTCAGAACCTCTCCCTTGTCCCTCCAGTAGAGTATAGACTTTTTACAAGGTGCCTCAGTGATATGAAAAGGGGTCTTACAAGAGAGAAAGCAAAAGTGCCAGATTCTTCAGGCCTGGGCCAGAAGAACCTGTATTCTAAAGCAGTCACAGTGCCCTCCAAGACTCAAGAAGAGGAGGCATAGACCCCAATTCTCCATGGGAGGAATATCAAAGCTTTTGAGATATCTTTAATCTGCTACAGCCCTATGGGATAAGACACTGTTATTCCCATGTTACTGAAGGTGAAACTGAGCTAAAAAGAAAACACATAACTTTATTAAGGTCACAGAATTAATGGGAAGCTATAGGGTTGACCTTGGGCATCTGACTCTAAAACCTGCATTTTTAACCACTTAACTATCCTTAATTCTTTCTGGATATAGACATTATCATGCATGAAGGCTCCTTCTCTCAAGGCTGACTTGCAGCTCTGTTTCCTACTTTTGGCAAGAAGTAGGGTCACTGGCAGTTCTGGCCTCTGAGAAAATCCCAGATCCCAGTTTAAAAATCTTAGGAAATGCCTTTACTGGCCCAATATAGGTCATGAGTCCATCCTTGGATAAATAAACGTAGTCAAGGTGTAGAGATAATCCACTTACTCAGAGGAGATTCTGGCCTGCCCCATCACCAAGTAGCCTGTGTCTGTTACTAGAAAGAGGGAGGAAGAGCTGTAGGGAAGACAAGTACCCTTGAGGTCCAGGACAATGGACATCTAACCTAGCACTTTTGCCTAATACTTGAATCACTTTTCACTCTCTATTTCAGTTAAATGCTTAAGCAACTTTGCTTTCCATAGAATACATTTCCTCCTAAAGATGCCCATTACTATTTAAAGAACTTCAAGCTTCAGAGAGCAGATGAGGAAAGTGTTTTGAAGTGCTAAGGCCTTTCTCAGTCTTTGTCTTAGAATTGTGCCACAATTACCCATCAGAGAGTAGCTGGTCTACTTAAACTTCTCTGTATGTTTTCGCCATGGTATCCCCAGAGTCTATCACAGTGGGATGGATGGGTGAACAAACCTGGTTCAATGCAATTTAACAAGCATTTATTGAACCATCAGGTTGATAGATTATCTCCCTAGAAAGGCTGATAATTTTGGTATTGAGGCTAGTAACAGACTTAGGAGTTGTAAGAGTCGTTAGAGAGTTCTGATTCCCAGATTGGACAGTACCTGTGGAAATTCTCCAAAAAAAAGAAAAAAGAAAAGAAACACTCTGTGCAGAAAAGTCATCATTAGCCCAGGCCAAGTCCCTCTAGGTATATGGTCCCTTATTTATAAAGCAGAAACTTTCCAGTCAGTTTCCATGTTGTCTCAAATACTGGACATTATCCTTCTTAAATAGCTTCTCCTCAGAGCTAAAATGTTAGAATTTAAGCTGTGTAATCAATAAGATCTCTCCTAACACTGTCTGTGATTTATAATTTTAGTGCTGAAAAGAACCATTTCCTGGAACATTGTGTATAATTTTTTTTGTTGAAAATTAAGTTATATTGTAAATATTCTTGGAGTAATGCAATTTAAAGGAACTCTATCATTAAATCTACAAAGTGAAGAATTATTTTCAATAATCGATTTAGCATTTGCATAAACCTGAATTTTCACAGATCAAATTTGCCTAAGTTGCCACTGCAGTGCCCCACTTCCTGTGTGCCAGCCCCCTCCTGAATTCCATTTGACCCCATGATGAGCTAGACGGGGGCTGTCAGCCACTGGTCTAATAGCTCTACTTCTGTCATATAATCTTAGGAAATCCATTGCACTGGAGCACCGGATGGATTCAGAACCAACACAAAAAGGAGTCAGCCAGCTCAAAATGCCCCTGCACATAGGATGATTTGAGTGATATATTTCAAACACAGTGAGACTGTGTATTGTCCCAGAAAAGAAATAAGGTAGCAGAAATCATATTCACTGTTGCTTTTGGGTGTGTGGTTAGAATACCTGAGATTACCAAGGATGTTCATAACAGATGCACCAGTTCTAGAGTTCCCAAATAGAATTTCATACTTAATTTTACTTTTTTTCCCTAAAGAGAAGAAGGATTCATATTCTTTGAGGATATTAATATGAATAATTATTATAGAAATGGCATAGACATATGAGTATGCATATTCATATATACACACACACATATATTTACACAGATATGATACACAAATGCATTCAGAACAAAACATTCTAACTTCATTGTGTCAGAAAAATCTAAAAAATACAATAAAACAAAACAAAATTTACCCCAGTTAATTGCTTTGCAGGTACATGATACAAATCAAGCTAGATCTGAGTTGGTCCTTTTCTCAAACAAGAATGGTGCTAGGCATTGGAGGTGCAGAGTGAGAAGAAAGGGGCAATTACCTCACTGAAGAAAATTAAATATCAAAAAGGAAAGTTTAGTTTCTCAAAAAGAAAAGTTTGATTTGGTCCATCAAGTATTCCCTATAGCTGTTTTCTGAATGCATTCCAACCTATGTCTGGGTAGATTTTTCACTTTTGTTTCACTTTTGTTGCCCAGGCTGGAGTGCAATGGCGCGATCTCAGCTCATCGCAACCTCCTCCTTCCGGGTTCAACTGATTCTCCTGCCTCAGCCTCCCGAGTAGCTGGGATTACAGGCACGAGCCACCATGCCCAGCTAATTTTGTATTTTTAGTAGAGACGAGGTTTCTCCGTGTTGGTCAGGCTCGTCTCAAACTCCTGCCCTCAGGTGATCCGCCCGCCTCAGCCTCCCAAAGTGCTGGGATTAGAGGCGTGAGCCACCGCGCCTGGCTGGGTAGATTTTTTTGACCTCTAAATTGCATATGTCTTTCATAAAATTCTATGAAGTCAGAGGCACAAAAGTGGATAAACTCCCTTTAAATCTGAAGTGGGGTCAATGTAGTGTGACTAAAGGACCGTATATGGCACATTCACACACATGCAAAGAATTAGCAAGGATGCTGGGTCTGCAGCAGTGTTTCTCAGCAGCAGTGCTATGGACATTTTGAGCCTGGTAACTTTTTGCTGTAGGTGGATGTCCTGTGCATTGCAGAATGCTTAGTAGCATCCCTCACTTCGATGCACTAGATGCTTGCTAGCATCTACTTCCATCCCCAGGCTCATCACAACCAAAATGTCTCCAGATGTTGCCAAATGCCCTGTGTTGGGTAAATTTCTCCCAGCTGGGAACCACTGCTCTAAAGTCAAAACCTCTGTTACTTCTCTATTTTGGCTATCCCAGACATTCTTATTGTATTAGGCCATTCTTGCACTGCTATAAATAAATACATGAGACTGGGTAATTTATAAGGAAAGAAGTTTAACTGGCTCAGGGTTCTGTAGACTACACAGGAAGCATAGCAGTATTAGGAAGCTTCTAATCATGGCAGAAGGCAAAGGGGGAACAGGCACGTCACATGCCAAGAAAAGGAGCAAACAAGAGAGAGTGAGAGGGAGAGGTGCCACACGTTTTTAAACCACCAGATCTCCTGAGAACAAAGAGAGAGAGAGCTCATTTATCACCAAGGGGATGGTCCAAGCCGTTCATGAGGAATCTGCCCTCATAATCTGAACACCTCCCACCAGGTCCCATCTCCAATATTGGGGATTATGTTTCAACATGAGATTTGGTGGGGACACACATTCAAACTATATCACTTACCTACTATAAGTATTATTTTCAAACACTTATTGTCAAAGCACATAATTTATTTCCTTCACTCTAATTTTAAGGTTATTTGTCTTAGGTTTTATTCCTGAAAAGAAGAGCCAGAGAGAGGGATTTGTGTGCAAGCCATTTGTCAAAGGAGTGTTCCATGGAGAAATCTGTGAGTGCAAGAAGCCGATTAGAGAAGAGAAAAGAGCAGCAAACACATGGATTCAGATGAGGTCTATCCTCAAGCTGCTCCCTTGAGAAGCACCAACATGTAAATCACACCATGGAATTTGTCAAGCTTTGAGGCAACAGAACCCTGCTTTTGTACCTCACATTGATCAATTATTATCTAACAGCCACTGTAGGGTGGGTTGAAAATTGCCTACATTGAGCTGCACCAAAAATAGTTGGTTTACTATTTCTTCAAAAGAAAAATTGGATGAGCTTGATTGGCTTAATATGTTTTATCCAGAGATAATTATCATCATGAAAACAGAAACACACCAAAAATGACCAATATCAGCATTACCCTGGTTTAGCACACAAAACTCATCTGTTTAAAGTACAGTATTTTGGTAAAAGATATTTTTTTTTTTTTTTAAATTTTGTATCAAAAATTGTATTTTTTTTATTTTATTTTATTTTTTAAATTTATTTATTATTATTATACTTTAAGTTGTAGGGTACATGTGCATAACGTGCAGGTTTGTTACATATGTATACTTGTGCCATGTTGGTCTACTGCACCCATCAACTCGTCATTTACATCAGGTATAACTCCCAATGCAATCCCTCCCCCCTCCCCCCTCCGCATGATAGGCCCCGGTGTGTGCATTCTTGGTAAAAGATATTTTAATGGAAATTAAATTAGTGATTTTTCTAAGTGTTCTTTGACTATAACTATGCTCCAAAGCATAATTTCACAAGACATCTCTTAAATTTGTACTTTTCTCCACAATGAGAATATATATTAATGCGTTTGAGAATAGTTAACAGCCCTGATCTACAATATACACTTGAAGTATGTCTCCTGTCCTCTCTTCTCATTTGTTTGTTTGTGCTTAGGAAAAGTGAAAATGATAATAAGAATAGCAAGGATGGGAGAACATTATCTCAAACAAAGACAAGTAGTTTAGCTTGAGAATGGCAAGAGAATATTATAAAGAAATATATTCCACTCTAAAACCCAATGCAAATAACTTTCTGATTAGTGTGTGAGGTAATGCACCATAATTTCCCCGTGTATTGAGGGAATACTCACACACACATAGACACACATACATCAAATATTCTTTGTTTGTGAAAAACCCTATAATTATATCTGTGCAAAACTTCATGCATATGTTTTCAACGTATTTATTTTTAGTTATTTTTTTGTAATGGAATGAAATCTATAATATTATAAAGAAGAACAAAAATAAACCTGCCAGAGAGACCTGGTTATCTTTGTTTGAAAATGGATACTCTGGAGGCATTTAAATTATATATCTACAAGTCCCCTAAATACTCTGCTAATTGCTGCCATGGGACACTTTACTTTCTCAAGGTTTACAGCCTAGTTGGGTAAGCAGAATAAGCACACAAGAGAGGATAACAATTAATTTCAGGCCGTAAGTAGTTACATAGATGCTAGCTATAAGGAATTCTGGAGGAAGAGATCCTGCCCTCTTGAGATAACCAGGACACACTTTATGGAGAAGGTGGTCTTTAAATTAGAGGTTTTGAAGCTCCATTATAGCGCAGCTATTCTTATGCAATACCTAGCTATTGCAAAGATTCAAAGTTGTATTTTTGATAGTCTAAGTTCAAGTAGCAGTGCTGGCTTCCTTAGGCAACCCAAAGGAAATACTTTCTCTTTGAAACTTGTTATTTTTTCTGTTTCAGAAATTATGTGTGCTCATTTTTAGAATATTCAGAAGGTTCTAAAGAAGAAATTTAAAAGGACTCATAACTCTAACAACTAGTATAAACCATCATTAAAATTTTAATAAATATGAACGGATTTCTTTTTAGAGTTTGAGAGGCATAAAACTGCCTTATGTAGCTAGGCTAGAAGTGACCTGTGACCTGGGAGGTTATGAACCAACCTACAGAAGGTGTTTCAGTACCTACTACCTACAGATGGCAATCCAATGTATTCTTTTCTTAAAAATAGATTTATGTATTTTGTTTTCTATAAATCTGTGGTGTACGAGTACAATTTTGTTACATGTATAGATTGCCTAGCAGTGAAGTCAGACTTTCAGGGTATCCATAACCAGAAAAAAAGTACACTGTCCCCATTAGGTAATTTCTCATCGGCCACACACCATGCCTCACACCTGTAGTCCCAGCACTTTGGGAGGCTGAGGCAGGCAGATCACCTGAGGTTGGGAGTTTGAGACCAGCCTGACCAACATGGTGAAACTCCGTCTCTATTAAAAATACAAAAATTAGCTGGGCGTAGTGGTGGGTGCCTGTAATCCCACCTACTTGGGAGGCTGAGGCAGGAGTATCACTTGAACCCAGGAGGCAGAGGTTGCAGTGAGCCGAGATCGCATCACTGAACTCCAGCCTGAGTGACAGAGCAAGACTCTGTCTTAAAAAAATAAAAATAAAAATGTAATTTTTCCTCATCCATCTCTGTCCCACCCCCCTGCCCCAATGTCTTCTAGAACATCTCTTTTGACAGGTAACTCATCAACTCTCAAGAAAGCCTAGACTATTTTCAGATTACTTGATGTAGTTTAAAATGCTTTAATATATTAAGTCTAAATCTCCAACTTCTCAATTTCTATCTATTTTCCTGATTCTGGGCACCTCTAGAATAAACTAAATCTTGCTTTCAAGTGTAAATCTTTTGTGGCTTCTCTGTCCTTGTCAGTGTCTCCTGAGCTGGCCACTGTTTGCTGTCCACTGAATGGTCTAGAAGGTATTCACAAAAAATTACAGCAATAATATTATGGAAGAAGTTAGAGCTACTCTCTAAATTGGGCACAGATGAATTAGAATGGTATTGTGTTTTGAGAAAATGTAAGTAACTAATAACTAATAATTGTCATACAGTATGAATAACAATTTTGCTATTATGCAGGAAAGTCTTCATTACTTACTCATCTCCTATTCCCCGATCCCACCCCAGAAACAGCCTCGACAATATCTCCTGGGCTTTTTTTTCTTCAGTATCTTACAGGAAATAATTACGTGTGTCAGCTTTCAGCTGCCAAAAAAAGAGAGAGAGAATGATTTATAAAAGAAAACTGAATTTCCAACAGTTGGCATTTTTATGAATTTCTGTATTTTTAAAGGAGTGTATGTTGTTAAGCAATAGCTTGAAGCCTTTGAAATCTCTCTCTGTCTGCACCTCCCTGTTATCTCAGTGGCCACCAAGAATCTGTGAACATTCTGTACAAGGAAGATGGAGACAATGAATTCTTTCAGTACTCATGTTACCTGAATAATGTTAAGAGAAAAAAATCAGTCAAAAGATAAATTTATGTGTGCATAGTGAGCACTGCTCCTCATTCAGGGAGTAATTGTCTTATGCCTTTCCCAAACTGGGAAAGGGAAAACAGGGTCTTCAAACTCAAATGCATGTGGGGCCTAGCAAGTAACATACTTGGATTAGGTGAGATGATGGCAACTCGATAGGTCATGGCCCATTTAAGGGGAAGGGTGCAACTCAGCATCAAATGTTGCTCTATGAAAGTTTAGACTCTGGCAACCTGCTATTGCTAGCTCTCCTGATATTTTACAAGAGATGCCCAATAAATTCTTATTTTAGTGCACGCCCTCTTGTTTTTTGAACTTTGGCAAAAAATTATGTTTTTAAAAACCTAACCTGAGTACCACAAAACCTTTCTCTGGATTGAACTTGGACAAAGGTAAATTGAGACCCCCCCACTCCCCACCAGATGTAGAGGTTCCCTCAATGCCAACTGGTGAGTCTGGTAAGCTGCACAATTCAAATGATGTAACAGAAGCTCACAATGCTCCTTGAGGAGTAAGTAGGGTTAGGATTTCTGGAAGGAAATGGGAACATCTCAAGTAGAAAAACCATGCTGAAGATGAACATGGGGATGTGACAGTGAGATGTCCCAATATTTGGAGTATATAGTACCAACTGCGGAGGAAAAGGAAAAGGATATTAAATAGGCTGCATGGGTTATGATCATGGAAGATATTTCATACCAGCCAGAGGAAAAATTGTGAATAGAAATAATTGGAAATAGGGAGACAATCAGGGTATTGAAGCAGGAGAATGGCACAATACCTGCAGAATTTCATAGAGATGTCCAAAAAGGGCTACCCAAGAAGATGATCTGGGTCATTCTGAAGATCGTGTTCTTGTCTTTGTTGACAACCTGCTATTGATCCAGTGGACAAAGTTTAGCCTAGGGAAGGCTGAAGAACACCTTGGCTAGTTGGGAGATGGAGAGAGATACCTTTTGAACTCTTAAGCATTATAAGTTTCTTTCTAATTCCATTTGTTCTTTTCTTTATTCATTTATGCTGCAAATATTTACTGAGTGCCTGTTCTACATCCTGCCCTATAATTAGAACTACAGCATGCAACAGAAAATAAAATGGAAGTGGAAAAATACAAGTGATATTTGAAATAATGGGTAAAAAATATTAGAAAGTGATCCAGGGAGCTGTGGGGGCACCTACAATGAGCACCAGGACCTGTCTCTGCAGTGTTAGGTATTCGGGAAATATGTCCCAGAAGCAACACTGAAGCTATAATGTGGATGATCAGTAGGAGTCAGGCCAATCACAGAGGACAAGAGGTTTGCTGGGATAAGGCAGAAGGCAGCATGTTAGTGTTGATATGGGAGTTGAGAACATTTAATTATGCCTAGAGTATGAAAGGAAAGGAGGAAGTGGTGAGAAGTGAGTAGAGAAAGGTACTCAAGAATGACATTCTGTGGGCTTAGGGGCCTTGTTAAGGAGTTCTCAAAAATGTTTTAAAGGGCCAGGTACAGTGGCTCACACCTGTAATCCCAGAACTTTGGGAGGCTGAGGTGGGTGGATCACGAGGTCAGGAGATCAAGACCATCCTGGCTAACATGGTGAAACCCTGCTTCTACAAAAAAAAAAAAAAGAAAAATACAAAAAATTAGCCAGGCATGGTGGCGGGCACCTGTAATCCCAGCCACTTGGGAGGCTGAAGCAGGAGAATGGTGTGAACCCAGGAGGCAGAGCTTGCCGTGAGCCAAGATTGTGCCACTGCACACCAGGCTGGGTGACAGAGACTCCATCTCAAAAAAAAAAAAATGTTTTAAAGCAGGATAAAAATAACATCCAAATTTTATTTTTAAAAACGAATTGACAGTGGTATACCTGGGGGCAAAAAAACAGGTTAAACTCCTTTTTCCAGAGAGTTGACCTTACCAAGCAACTCAGAAAGTCTTTCTGGTGTTTGGACACAAAGAGAAATAAATGAAAGTTCCTGAGATGATACATGGCAGCACTGTGCCAGACAACCAAGGAAGGGGCTTGGTGTCACGGTATCCCAATCCTGGACTGTCTAAGATGAAAGGGATTGTAGAAGCCATTGGCCATTGCCTGTCACTCTTTATACTAAAGAGAAAACTGAGGCCCAGAGAGGACAAATAACGTACCTAGGATCACACAGCAAGTCAGCGGTAGAACAGGCAGGACCCAGATCCCAAGAACATTATTTTTTTTTCATTAGTACAAAGGCTAAACGCACCACTTAAGGTAGGAAAAAACTTAAAGAATATCAGAATTGTACTTGTGGAATTCCTTATCACTGAAGAAAAAGAGGAACTAACCCAGTCAGTCCACAAAGTAGACACACAAAACAAATAATTAACAGTGTAAATGTTAGTCATTTTTACACTCTAAATTTATGATATTTTGGGCTATGCATCTTTTCTAATGAACTACACCCAAGGAAAAACGGCATTCTGTTATAGTTTGACATCCTTGTTTTTTGTTTGTTTGTTTTCTTCTTTGCTAAAATCAGGGATTGAACAATCTAAGGAGGAAATATTTTCACATCTCAAAGGAACTGTCTGAGGATATAGAAAGAGATCTTGGGGGTGTCAGCTCCCAGTCCCTTCATCCCTCATGAGTAGTATAAGGGGGGTGAATTGAGGATCCCCAAGAGCCTTTCTACTTTTACTTCAAAGATCCTTGGAACACAGATAACAAAAACAGATCTTTTCACCCTTTTTAATATACTCGATTTTTCAAGTAAATGAGTTATTTGCAAAAAATAAGTTTTTTATATATACCACTGAGTAGGAGTGGATATTAATCATTTTGGTAAATAGATTTCAGTTTACTCCCCAAACACAGAACTGAAGCAGCATGCAAATTATTTATAAAAGAACCAAGGGAGACAAGGAGGTAAGACTGTGGAACTGCCAGTTGTTAAAACAGTTCATGAAGTGGATTTAAATAAGGCCTGCTCTGCCACTACACCAGAGTACATTTCTGCATAGAAGCTTTGCATATGGATCTTTCTTCTACATGGGCAAAATAAACAGGATGTTTTTAGGTAGAGGCATCACATACTCACTGAGAATGCCAATTCTCCCCCAGCTCAATGATTGGAACATAATATATACTCAATAAATGTTGCTAAGTAAACTAATAAAGTCACCAAGATGTTAATAGCAGGGTTTGGTCTCTCTAGTGACCTGTGTTTTTGATGGGAAACAGAAAATGTTTAACAAAATGATTCTATTTTAATGGTAGACTTACAAGCTGCTATTTGGAACGAAGTTTGGGGACCACAGGTGTATTCCAGTGCTGTTTGCAGAAGTCACTGATTTAAAAACAAAAACTATGCTTTTAATATAGAAACCAAATTGCTGAGACATTTTATCCTCAAGATTATTTCCATTTATGCAGGAAGGACAACCTGGAAGGCCCAAAATTTGAGAAGAACTTGGCAGAAGTTTGGAAGACATTGGATACACAGATGCTCAGGATGAAGAGATAACACCTTCTGGCTCATCTTCTTTTTACTTTTAATCTACTGCTTTTCCAAAAATAAATTTTCATTTCCTGTGAATGTTACAGAATGATTTAGGTTCATTGAGTGTAAGAACTAGGCACTTGGGAAGCAAATATATTGCTCTTCTGTAAACTGAGTAGTAAGAGTAAATATCTCTATCACAATATTTCCAGCATATGTTGCATATATTTTTAAAGTGAAGTTTCCAGTGCTGCCTTTATATTAAGAAATCCTAAAGATGTTCACTTTTGCTACACAAAAGTAATATTCTGAATTGCAAAGGTAGGTGCATAAGTCTGAATCATGTTAACATAAAAAGACAATTATCTACCTAACACTAAAATGTAATTGTTTCCTTCAGTTGAGACAGAATAGTGCATTACACAAAGAGTCATCACTGCAGATTTTAAAATACTTTACATCACATTGAATCTGGCAAACAGCTAGTGAAACTGACATTCTTCCAATTTTAATACTTGAGATTATACCTGGAGCAACTCCACTGACAATAAGCAAGGTATAGGAATGTGGGAAGACAGAAAATTTCTGTTTTTAGTCATTTCACTATCACTTGGAAAATGCCCAAGTAGGCTATCTATTGTGTTTAAGACCTATAGAATAATTGTTGCTGCCAAATTGTAATGCAAATAAGTCCAGAAAATGCTATGGAAATTATTGTTTTTTAAACATGCCCACTTCTGGTGTTGTCTACACTGCAGGACAGTAGCAACAACCATCAACAGATTAAGATAAAAATTACCACAAGCTTTTTTTTTTGCCTACAGGAAAATAAAATGCTTACATAACATTAATTCAAACCTTAGGTCTTTGTGTTCAAAAATTGTGGGAACCTACATCATAATCCAGAGCAATAGCAGGCCATCAGGTTTCTTATTCTCTGGAAGAATCCCCACTGGTTCGCACATGGATTCAGCTTGATCTGAGACCACTGACCAGTAAGAGGGAAAAGAAATTGCATGAGTGTTAACAGACATGGCTCCTAGGGGCCAGAGTTGGAAGGAATCTTAGAGGTCAATAAATTCAGCCGTTACTTGTCATTTTGATTCTTCCACTGAATCTGGGAGCATAGACTAAGGTTTCAGATAAAGACCAAGTTAGAAAGCTCCCCTTGGCTGATCTGAGAGTAGAGTCCAACAACACTGCACAGAGATAAATCCTCTGCCTCCGCATAGTAACCTTGCTTTAGCTGAAATCCCAGAGAATGAATCAAAGAGGCTTCTAATGTGAGCTTAGCAGAGGTGCAAAGTTAACACTGCTTTACAACAGCCACCCGGAAAAGTAATGTTGCAGATTGGTACTCAAGGCCTATAAAACTGGTAGGTCAAACCTTGGAAGGTTAAGCCAACAGTTTAACATATTTGGTAGGTACAATAAGTTAAAAAAAAAAAAAAAAAAAAGGTGCGAAGACTCACTATGTGTTCATTTAACTAAAACTTTTTACTGAATTTAATGCTCATAACAACTCTACAAGCCAGATGCCATCAATGCTCCATTTTATTAATACAGATGTGGACACTACAGCATAGAAAACCTCATGTATCTTGGTAAAGATCACATGTGGTGAGGCCAGAATTAAAATCCAAGCAGCGAGATTCCAGGGTCTCTGATCTCACATACTCCCCTGAGCTGCCACATAGTCTCTTGTCCTCTCCCTCTCTGACCTTTCCTCTTCTCAGGAAGTTTGGGAACTGAGTTTGTATGAAGTTGTCGAATGATTTCAGAAATGATGTCCAGAAATAATTTTTTTAAAACCTCCTCTTTTTTTCCTGTCTCATCAGTAGAGAAGTACTGAAATAGATGGTAATGAGAGACGAAGACCTTTTGAATTTTTACAGTAAAAGTTTTACCTGTGGGCGTTTTCAGCCTGATAGTCATGACCAACAGCAAACAGATGTTTGAATAGGAAATGGTCAGTGAAGGTTGATGTTGGAGTTTGGGACCTGGGGCTCAATGGGAATACCTTGAGAAGCCCCACTGAGAAGCGTCTGTGGTGAAAAGGTATCTGTGGACCTCAGTCTTCTGGGCATACAAACCAGATCACATCATCACAAGACAAGCCCTATGTCTCACAAGAATAATGTAGATCAGGATGATGATTCATTAACTTACAGTGAGAAATGCAGTCACCCTGTGGCCTGGAATACTCGCATTAGAATGGCCAGCACATTTTCACCCTGTAGGCAGACCAGTGCGGGAAACCAAATTATAATCAGAAGGTTGCTTGATTAGTATGGAATTAGAATAAAGAGAGTGAATTAGACGATTTTAGGCTTAACGGTGTGAGACAAAAACAGCCTGATATGTCCATCTGCACAGCAGGGATAGCCTTTCAAATGGCAGTATAATACTCAAATATTGCTGACCTAATTCTGTTCCAGTGGAGCTTGGAGAGACACAGCCAACTTTTTTCTTGTGATTATGATTTTTCTCTCGCTGTTTTCAGACCAATCTCGCTTATGTTAAACAGAATTATCTTTATATTTATTTATTTATTTGAGACAGAGTCTCGCTCTGTTGCCCAGGCTGGAGTGCAGTGGCGCTATCTCGGCTCACTGCAAGCTCTGCCTGCCGGGTTCACGCCATTCTCCTGCCTCAGCCTCCTGAGTAGCTGGGACTACAGGCGCCCGCCACCACGCCCGGCTAATTTTTTGTATTTTTAATAGAGACGGGGTTTCACTGTGTTAACCAGGATGGTCTCGATCTCCTGACCTTGTGATCCGCCCACCTCGGCCTCCCAAAGTGTTGGGATTATAGGCGTGAGCCACCGCGCCCGGCAGAATTATCTTTATTTTGTAATAGTATGTTGAATATTTTTAGTTTAGCTTTACTTTAACCAAAATCTCGATTTCTTTAAAATGATTTCTACTAACTTTTGTAATTCATCTTTAGATTCTTGCTCAGAGAGCAGTTCAAGTTCCAAGCATTTCCGTGTGTTATTAACTCAGTCATGTAAAAATCTCAAAGAACTAGAACATAAAAAGTATGACTTCGTGTGTATATTCACTTACATCTGTACACTTTGCTTATTAAAAACGTTAACAAATATCAATAAATAAAGATTTGTTAAAGGAATGATAAAACCTGAGGGTATATCCTACACTTAACTCATGTTCAACTCAAACTTCTATACAGTTTTTCATACCTGGTCTGTGTGCTAAAACAGTTGATTCTCAGAAAGATAATCTCAATAATTTCTCAGGTCCTAAACATCAAACTATTTACTCACATGTATTGAATTGTCCTTTTTAAAACAGATAAAACAAACAAGAAAAGAAAACATTCACACAAAAACGTGTGCACAAATGTTCACAGCAGCATATTTCATAATAGCCAAAACAACCTAAATATCCACCAACTAATGAATGGACACACTAAATGTGGTATATCTGTACAATGAAATATTATGCAGCTATATAAAGGAACTAAATTCTAACACATACTACCACATGGCTGAAGATATTATGCTAAATGAAGAAGCCGGATACAAATGAGCACACATTGTATGTCCCTTGTAATAGGCAAATCCATAGAAACAAAACAGAAAGTGAATTAGTGATTGCCACATGCTGGGGAAAGGGAGGAAAGAAGAGTGACTGCTAACGGGTATGATATTTCTTTCTGGGGTGATGAAAATATGCTCGAATTAGATAGTGGTATTGCTGTAGAACCTTGTAAACCTTGTAAACCTGCCTTGGGTTAAGGAAGAGGAGAGGGTAGTGTGAAGTGGGTGTTGCTATAAAGGGGCAACAGGAAGGATATTTGTGGTGATAGAAATGCTGTGCCTTGACTGTATTACTCTTGATATTCTGGTTTTGATACTCTATGATAGTTTTGCAAAAGTTATTACTAGAGGAAACTGGGTAAAAGATACATAGGCTCTTTCTACATTTTTATGATTACATATGAATCTGCAATTATTTCAAAATGAAAAATTTGACTTAAAAACACAGGTAAAACAACTCTGACTGTGGAAAACTATTTTTATCAAGTATTAAAACCAGATATTTAACTTTTATTTTAAATTTTTTTTGTTTAACTTGAAAATTCAGTTTACCAGATTCTCCTATTCCAAAGTCTTCTGACCAATTGATATATTCACATTTATACCAAATCTATAATATAATAATAGCTCTTATACTTTCGATCATAGTATAATGGCCAGAGCTTGCTGTAGGCTTGGCAAATTCCTAGAGGAAAGTCCTGAGTTTTTCGTTTCATTCTTCCTTTGGATTAAACACTATTAGCAAGAGGTCCTCATTCCCAGGGGCAGCAGATGCTACATATTCACTTGGCCACCTCTGAATTCACTTATAGCTTCAGTGGACACATCCTAAACACCTTAACAGCCTCTCACCACAGAGGGTTGTATTTTTGTTTCCCTGTGTGACAAATTTCTCCAATGCCAGGAGAACAGAACATCCTGAAAATACTGGAATGTGACACACCCAGGACAACCTGATTAAAGTTGATAGAAAAATACTCAGTTTTCCCAACTTCTATGACAGGTAATTATGTAGAACATTTTAAAAGGCAACTAGTGGTTCCCAAGGCGTCACTCACTCGTTAGCACACCTTTTATCGGCTCCCTCTGTTACCTGTTAGACTTTTCCCACTCCATTTACTTGAGTTTCCTGGGATCTACTCTCAAATTGTACCTAAGTCTTTATCTCAGGGTATACTTGTGTAGAACCTAAGAAAACACCATATCTATGATGCATTAAAGCAACACTCTCTAATTCTGATGTTTTATAATGCTGAACTCATGGTGTTGAGTCAAGTGTTGAGTCAATCAATCACATCCCACTGTTAGTGAATAAGCCTCCATTTAGAACTATTAAGTGATACATGATAGACCTAATTCTAGCACTTCATTAGGACATGAAAATAAAATTGTGTTCCCTGTTTTTGAGGTTTCCAGGAACTAGAGGAGATTTTTAATTTTGCTGATGGTCAAGTGTGTTGACTTAGTGGGAATCCAAACTTTTGAATTGTTATAGTACTTTTATAAAGTAATTTCTTAATATATTAAAAAAAAACTATAACAACAATCATAGGCTTTGGCCCATTAATTCCACTTGTAGGAATTTACTTAAGGGAAATTTGTATCACCAAAGGTATATATGCTACAGGCATAAAAGGATGTATTATTTCAGGATTGCTTACGATAACACTTTTCGAAAGCTTGAAAATAATTTAAATATCCAACAATTAGATTTTGCTGTCTTAACTAGTTGCATAATTAGGCAGCTAGAGGAGATGGCACTAACATTCATGGTTTTGCTATGATTGTAAATGTAAAAAGAAGGAAAGTTGTATTTGTGTCACGGTTATTAAATAAATATAATATTTGCATATGGACAAGACCTAGAGCAGAACTAGCTAAGGTCGCCTCTAATCTGCCCAAATAGATGTAGCACCAAAATCAGATATGAGAAGCAAAGAATGCTGTTGAAGCTATACTATTTTTTAAATATAACTCTTTTCTTTAATGCCCGAGGACTTGTCCACAAATCTGTCCCTAGTATTCAGTATAGTGGAGGAACAAATACTCAGTCTGTCCGCCTGACTTTCTTCTTGGGAAAGGAACACAATACTCAGTTTTGTTCTGAGCATGTTTCTTTGGCAATAACTTAAAGATTAAAGGAAAGTCAAATAATTATAAAAATTATTAGGCATTTGTTTATTTCTCCCTCTCAATAAGAACAGAGGGAATTGATAAGAGTAACATTACTATACCATTAACTTGAGAATCCTAGATTCAGAATGTTAGGACTGAAAGGTACACAGAAAAAGAGGAACTGATTCTGAAGAACTAAAGTGACTTGTAAAGTTAGTTGGTGGTGAAGCCAGAATCATCTCTGGTTTTCTGATCGTTAGTGTAGAGCTTAGCCAATTTCCTTAAGTGTAAGTGGAGTAATAACCCTTGCCCTGCTGCAACTCTTTGGCTTCTGTAGGAATCAAATAAAAGGAGATTCATGAACGGGCTCTGTATATTGCAAACCCAGTCCACGATAAAGCAATGTAGACTTTATTTATTTTAATGGAAATGGGGTCTTTCTCTAGTGCCCTGGCTGGAGTGCAATGGTATGATTCTAGTTCACTGCAACCTGGAACTCCTGAGTTCAAGTGATCCTCCTGCTTCAACCTCTCTAGTAGGTGTATACCACCATTTTTTTAGAGATATGATTCTGATATTTTGCTCAGTCTGGTCTCAAACTCCTGGCTCAAGCAATCGTCCCGCCTCAGCTTCCCAAGTAGCTGGAATTACAAGCATGAGCTACCACATTCAGCTCCCAATGTATAATATTTTTTTAGGTCACAGAGAATGATAGATGCTTGAGGTGACTGATGCTCCACTTACCTTGATATGATTATTACATATCATATGCCTGTATCAAAATATCTCATGTACCCCAAATATATATATATATACGTACTATGTATCCATAAAAATTAAAAATAAAAAAATGTAAAAAGTCAAGTGATAATGGTTGTTGCTTGATTTATAATCTGCATAAGTCAAGGGTATAAACTCTTGCAGAGAGGGTCATTATCTCCTATTAGAGGAGATGCAGCCTGTTGGCTGGTCCCGTGATTGATTCTGAGGAATGGACGCCTTAGCCAGAATAGTGGCAGATCAGCTAGATGCTGCTGATGCATGGTTGTCTTTCTTCAGGCACGACAGGGCCCATTCTTTGTTTCTTTACCACCTGGGAGTGATTCAGACAGGAAAAAGGTAGAGCTGCCAACTTGAACTCTATCTTCTCCTACCCTCATTTTTCAGCTCTGCTGCACACACTGTCTCCCTTGATACTTAACTCTATTCTCTTCAGCCAGGTCCTATTTCCTGGACACAGCCAGGGGCAGTTCAGGCCCAGCTTTTAGAAGAATTCATGCTGAGCTTCTCTAATCCTCTACAGACTCTTCAGGAGCAAGAAGCCTGCTAAAAGCTGCTTGGGATGTGAATAAAACAAGTCTCTGCACATAACAGATGGCCAATCAGATCTTTAATCAATCTATTGGCTAACTAAGAAGGGACAGAACTCTACACTACAAAGTTAACATAAGATTCAAATTGTGAATTAGTACTTTAAACACAAAAGACACTATTATTCTTATGTACCATATGTTATGAAACACACACACATATATATGTATGTATATTCAGTATTGGAATAAACACAATATGAAATGGTTCAAGATCTGGATTCTATTCTTGACTCAGTTACTAACTTTCTCTGTGACTATGGACAAATCACTTAAACTCCCTAGACCCCTTTATAAAATAAAGAAATCCTAGATGATTGCTAACATCGTTCACCCCGAAGATCTGTTACTATTTAAGAACAAGATTAAAAATAATGAGGAAAGTATCTACATATCTCTCTCTCTATATATATATATACACACACATATATACATATATAGGCATCTATAACAAAGGGATGGTTCAACAATAAAACAAATGTTTGCAAGACATAGCCCTCAAAACTAAATCACTCCTAGTGTATATGTCAACACAGGTTTTACTAAATACAGTTTGAATTAGGTTGCAGTAAAGCGAAGAATGCAATGAATAAAATATTTCTGTCAACTTTTTGCTTAAGAAGTGCTCTTTCTGTTCCTTTTTTTCTGCCTTTCCCTCCTTTCTCTAGTTTAGTATATATCTTAAGAACACAGAGTTAGCCAGATTGAGTGCAAAGCCAAGGTCCGCTACTATCTAGTTGTATGAATTTAGACAATTATTCAACTGTTCTGTGTTTCATTAAAAACAATCATAATGGTAGTACTTATCTTAAAGGGTAGTTATAAGGATTTAATGGCATTATATGTAAAATCCTTTGAACATGGGAAGAACTTGTATGTGTTAAATCTTCAGAGTGTAATTAATGGAGAGTATATTAATATCCATTTACTCTTTAGAGGTGGGTGATGAAATCTGGAGGAAAAGATAAAAAATTTGGTATGGAGTGTGTTGAGTGTTAAGTGTCCATAGGATATACAGGTATCAATGTTGGGCAGGCAGTTCAAATTTTTAAATCCAGTCTAAAGGGAGATCTATGCTAGGGGTATTCTATTTGACAGGCTACCTATATAGATTTTACATCTATAAATGACTGAGATTAGCCATGAACAAAAATTGTGTGTGGGAAGAGGGAAGAGGTCAAAAAACAGTAAGTTCTTTACTTTTGACACCTACTCCTTTTTATTCAGTTTTATTGAGCTATAACTGATAAATCAAAATTGTGTATATTTAAGGCATAGAATGCAGTCTTTGGATAAGCAGACCTTGTGTGATGATTCCCACTATCAAGCTGTCACATATCCACCACCTCACATAAGTTACCTGTGTGTGTGTGTGTGTGTGTGTGTGTGTGTGTGTGTGTGTGTATGAATTAGGCCATTCTTACATTGTTATAAAGAAATAATGAGGCTTGGTAATTTTTAAGAAAAGGAGTTTCAGTAGCTCATGGTTCTGCAGGCTGCACAGGAAGCACAGTGCCAGTATCTGCTTTGGGGAAGGCCTCAGGAAGCCTCTAATCACAGTGGAAAGTGAAGGGGGAGCAGACTTCTTACACAGTGGGAGCAAGAGCAAGAGAGGGAGGGAGGTGCTACACAGTTTTAAACAGCCACATCTCGAGAGAAGCCACTGAGGACAGCATCAAGAGAGTGGTGCTAAACTGTTTGTGAGAAATCCACACTCCAGGTCCATGATCCAGTCACCTCCCACAGGCCCCTCCTCCAATACTGGGGATTGCAATTCAACATGAGATTTGGGCAGGGGCAAATATACAAACTATGTCAGTGTGTACGTGTGTGTATGTGTGTATGTATGGTGAGGACACTTACAATTTACTTACACGTTTTCTGTGTACAATATGTTATTGTTAGCTATAGTTATCATTACTGTGCATTAGATCTTCTAGGATTTATTCATCTTATAGCTGAAATTTTATACCCTTTTGACCAATATCTTCCCATTCCCCCACCCCATAGCCTCAGTCAGCCACCATTCTCCTTCCAGTTTTCTAAGTTTGACTTTTTTACATTTCACACAGAAGTGATAAAATGCTATTTTTGTTCTGTTGATACTAACTCTTAAGGAGCAGCTTAAGGTAAAGGAGCCAGTGAAAGATACTGAGAGAGACAGGCCAAAGCACTAGAAAAAGAGAAGAGAATTGTTCCATAAAAGCCAAAGTATAACGTTTCAAAAAGGA
Organism: Theropithecus gelada; assembly: GCF_003255815.1. Classification (NCBI taxonomy): domain Eukaryota; kingdom Metazoa; phylum Chordata; class Mammalia; order Primates; family Cercopithecidae; genus Theropithecus; species Theropithecus gelada. The sequence continues at coordinate 102,478,639 of NC_037677.1, forward strand.
GGCACTTGAGTCAAGTTACATAGACTTGAAACTAGATAAAGGCTGAGAAAAAGTCACTGCATCAGACAATGCCGAGATTACTGCTAACTTGAGAGAGCAGCCTTGGAGAGGTGATGATGCAAAACTTCATTTGGTTAAGGAATAAATGGGAAGTGAAAAATATGAGGCAGGGAATGTAGATAACTGTTTCAATATGTTGTCAGGTAAATGGAGCTCATAGCCTGATAGAGCTGAGAACAGGAACACAGTAATCCTCCTTGGTATATATCAAGGGAGCCTATGAATTTTTAGGTTATAACTAAATATTTTGCACATTTCATCTGTGGTAGTCTGTAAATCAATGATGTGGAATAAAGGTTTCACTGGAAAATAGTTTAAAACTATTGTGATAATGTACAGAATTTCAAGAGATTAACACTAAAATAACTACTTAGTAAATATCAGTAAAGGCTATACTTTTAGCTTGTTGCTATGGGACCAAGCCTACGTGATACCCAACAACCACGAGTTAAGTGGGAAAACTTAGTTAATCAGCTCAACATTTTGTCTGCGTGGTGCCAAATATCTGCTTTGACTGATTTTCTCACTAAATTGACTCAATCAAACATTTGTGGTGCCATCATTTAGAGAAGACCCTAGGTGTTTAAAGAGAGCATTGCTTACCTAAATTGTACTACATGACTAGAATTTACTCATCCATAAAGGCAGAAAGTGTGTGTGTGTGTGTGTGTGTGCGCGCACACACAATCACACATGCACATATACAATCTTCCTATTGCATTTAGCTGTCCAGATGACATTTTTTACATTTTAAATTTTGCCTTGATATTTAGCATTCTCAGGGGGATAATTTTGTGTATTGTGTTATTGCCTAGCTCTATTAAGTCAGAAGAAACTGAGTCAAGTTAATACTCATAAAGTTCCTTCTATTTAAAAAGGTAGAAAATGAGGGGAAGGAAGAAAGAAGGAAAAGTGCTAAGGACTTGAGATATTAACAGGGTAAAAAATAAAGACAGACAGGAAAGCTGGAGTGGGGGGAGCATCACTTTTGCCAATCAGAAGGATGCTAAGGGCAAGTTAGGAAATCCTCGCTGATGGATTCAGTTCTTATCTCGGATATCTATTTCAAATATCAAGGCAAGACATTTTGAAAGATTTCTGGGGTCACAGCTAAAATTTTCAAATCAGGATTAGTTTAAATCTCTAGATCTCTGACTTAAGACCTCCTAAACAGAATATAACATTTTCTTTCAGAAGAAGGAAGGCAAGTTAATCTAGGGGAATGTTTTAAGAAGCTCCCAGGAAGAAACATTTTTATCCTTTCTATTTAAATAGGAGAAAGGGCTAAATTTAGCTGTACAAGACCTTTGAATTGTCCAATAAATGTCATTGTGACTGCTTTCAAATAAAATAGCATATGCTGAATAGGAAAAGGCCAAATAATGCAGTATGAATACCATTAGTATAAATGACTGATTCAATTGATGTTACCATTTTAGATTATTTCACCATGGAAGAACCATAAAGATTTTGAACATTTGTTATTGCAAACATTTTTTATTGAAAATTACTTCTTCTTAAAATAGATTTTGAAAAATGTATGTAATGTTAATGCCTGACATGGTGCTGTCACAGGACAATTCATTTAGTTAAGAAAGCCCGTGCATAGAGGCATACGCCTGGTTCACAGAAGCATGAGAAGGTGCTAATGTACAAATTTGAATTGGCCCTAGTATGTTCTGTTTCAGAAACTGTTTCTTTAGATACACATGTCTTAAAAGAGAAGTTCCTTCATTTTGTGTTTACTCCAAAGAACAAAAAAGAAAAAACAGTAACTGCATTAACAGAATTATAAGGAAGACCAAGTTAGATATAAGTATTCTCTCTTCCCTTCTCTGTTCACATATTCCTTATTGTTCCTTCACAACTAGGTGTTTATGCCAAGAGTTCTGGTTTTTAAAAATTTTTTTCTCAACTATGAGTCAATAAACGTGTAGGCTGGACGGGTGCAGTGGCTCATGCCAGTAATCCCAGCATTTTGGGAGGCCAAGGCAGGTGGATAACGAGGTCAAGGGATCGAGACCATCCTGGCCAACATGGTGAAACCCGTCTCTACTGAAAATACAAAAATTAACTGGGTGTGGTGGCACACACCTGTAGTCCTAGCTACTCAGGAGGCTGAGGCAGGAGAACTGCTTGAACTCGGGAGATGGCCTGGGCGACAGAGCAAGACTCCATTAAAAAAAAAAAAAAAAAGGTTGAGATCTAGTCCCTCCAGGGCATACACATTTTAAACAATCAATCAACAAATCCTCACTGTGTATATTATCTTCATTGAGTAGATGAAAGATGGTATAAAGAGTAATAAAATAAAAATCATACTTGATTACGTACCACTGATAAAATCACTGTCTTACATAATGTCATTTCAAACAATTTAGTAATACCATAGTATGCAGCCAGCTAGTTAAGATGACAGAATCTGGAGCCCCCCTACTTGGGTTCAAATCCTAGTTCTGCTATATACTAACTGCATGACCTTAGTCAAGATCTTTGAACTATATGTGCTTCAGATTCCATATATTTAACATGTGGACAATTATAGTGCCTATCTGACAGAGCTGTGAGAATTAAATTCGTATTATATATTAAAATACTCTGCATATACTTATATAGTGTTCACTATGTTCCAAGTGTTATTCTAAGCTTTGGTGTTGTTAGTATAAGTAAACGGTGGCATAACCAGGTACCACAGTTTTGTACAGGAAACACATCATAATTATCCTTTACACGCTAAACACATTACTGGCTTTGAAATAGAGAAGACATAATATAGGCTATTTATTTGGTTTAATAATAAGTACCGAGTACTTACTTTCTTTAATCATTGTTCAAGATACTGTTATGTGTAGTAATTATTACAAAGTCTTTGCCATCATGGAGCTTATAATCTGGTTGGGAGGCAGGTAAAGGGATATATGGTCTGAGGATGTCAAACGATAATGCCTGCTCTGATGGTAAAGGTATAATGAGTGGAGCAGGTACCATTTTAAATTGCACCATCAGGAAATAATTCTGAGGAGTTTGTCTATGAGCAGAGTCCTGGGGTTAGTGAAGGAGAAAGGCTATGTTACTATTTGGGGGATAAACATTCCTGTCAAAGGAATGGTGAGTGCAAAGTTCCCAAGACTGGAATGTACTTGGTGTTTTCAAGGACAAACGAGGAGGTCAGTTGGTTTGATGTGGAGTAAACAAAGACAGAGTGAGGGAAATTAGTATAACGAGAAGGCCAGGGACCAGATCCCATAGAAGCTGGTGGACAAGGGTTTTAGTCTCAATGTATAGGCAAATTATTGGAGGATTATGGGCCATGACATGGAATGATCTCATATACATTTGGGAAGTATTTGAGAGGTAAATAAATGTGTGGTTTACAGTCCAGGGTAGGCATCAGACCAATAGTAGAAGCAAAATCACAGGGATTTCTTGCAGTTCAAATGAAAGCTGGGACTTGGGAGGATGAATGGTGGAGGTAAGGACTGTGTAGGATTTGAGATACATAATGTAGAAATGAGAGAATTTTCTGACAGTATCTAAAAGAGTGAGAATATTGTTTCTATAGGGCTAAGCTTGAATTTGACCTAAATTGTGAAAATATAAATTATTCACAAATGACTTGCTAGTAATGGATTACTTGTGACACTTCACTGCCTCCCCTGCCACCTTAGTGTGATTCCACAGCAGGGTCTGGGTCCCATAGCTGCAGGTTGTGGCTGGAGTGTTCTGGGAAGGCAATATGGAGCAGGTGAAGTCTGAGCCAAGCTTTTAATGAGTGGGTCAGAAAAGAGAGGATACAGCCATCCCATTAATGGCCAGATGTTGAACATGCCACTCTCTCTAGACCTTAACACTGATCCTATGAAACAGAATGAACGGCAGTGAGCTGACATTTGGGAGAAAGAAGTGTGGGTCCCTTTTCTGTCTAATTAACTGCTACACATTCCTTTGTCTACTCACTAAACTCTCCAGAAAAGTAAACTCTCCAGAAAAGGAGATATCTTGATGAGAAAAGAGAAGAATTTGAGCGCATTTTCCAGCTATATGTGTCATTCCTCCCATCTGTGGGAGTTGTGGGGTGGGTGATGAACTCTGCCAAGCAAGTCTCTCTAACATTCTTTTCAGGTTTAGTAGATAAACGTGAACAAAAAGAACTCATCCCATCTAATTAACTTTATGAGGTTGTTTGATAGGGCGACAGCTGCTTCTTTATGTGGTGACACTAAATGTATTCTCTTCTTCACTGGAGTCCAGATGGCTACACAGGAAAGGATAGAAAACACATGAAAAGCTTGATGCTGGTGTTCCAGAGATGGTCAAAAAGTCCCAGACCCTAAACTGCAAGGCAATGGGTTTCATTTAGCTCAGTGACACCAGTAAAAGGGGACAAGGATTAGTGGGTATAGGCAGGAGGACAGCAGGAGGGTGACTGGACATTGGGCTCCCTCTCCCTGAATAGGTTCTCCAGCCTATGCCTCACCTGTGTTTTTCCTATTTGTATGCCCTTTTCCACCCTCTCCACCTGCTGAAATTTTAGTTGTACTTCAAAGCTTTATCAGTTGGGGATATAAACTGTGTTTCATTTCCCGCAAAAAGTAAAACAAAATCAACAGGTAGGACAAAATATATGTGGACTTAGATAATTAAAATACACAGGCAAGTCCAGAGATGGAGGTTCAGCTTTGAGTATAGCTGAGTTCAGTGTTTAAATGATATCAACAATAGTAATGTGAGAATAGAGCTTAGGTATAGAAACACAGCCATACCATGGAAAGGCACTTAATCCTGTAGAAGAGAAAAGAAGCTTTCCTGTTGGGTCAAAGATAGAACTAGGCTGATTGACTTGTTATGGATTATGTTTTCACCACTGAACCAAACATTGTGACCAGGGCCATGGACTCTGTTGACTGGCCCAAATCTTGCTGGGTGCTCAAGTATCACTGGATAGAATTAGCAGCACCAAATCACAAGAGCCAAGAGTGAGCTCTAGACAGGGAATTCCTCACATGAAAGGGAGATCATAAGAATCTGTTGTAGCAGATGGGATAAGTGGTTGCTACATGAAAAAAATAAAAATCCATCACCAAACTACAAATGCCTACCGAGGAAACCTTGTTTATATTTTCTTTCGTTTAGGAACTGTTTTCTGACATCCCAGCCAGAAGTGAAAACTTTCTCTCCAAACTCTGCTAAGCAGTTTTGTTTGTTTGCCTGGTTGTATTTATTTGTGTGTGTGCCTTCCTTCTCCTTTTATAACCCTTGATGAAAGGGACTGTGTGGTTCTTGTACCGGATTTGAACACAAAATATAGCACAGCATGTTGCATACAGAAAGTATGTCATTATGAAGGGGTGTTACACAGCATGTTCTCACTCATAGGTGGGAATTGAACAATGAGAACACTTGGACACATGCGGGAGGGGAACATCACACACCAGGGCCTGTCAGGGGGTGGGGGGCTGGAGGAGGGATAGCATTAGGAGAAATACCTAATGTAAATGATGAGTTGATGGGTACAGCAAAACAACATGGCACATGTATACCTATGTAACAAATCTGCACATTGTGTATATGTACCCTAGAACTTATAGTAAAAAAAAAATAAAGAATGGGTGTTACAGTGTGTATAGATGAATTTTGCATTTAAAGAATAGGTATGACTTCTAGAACCATTAAATAGGTGTAAATAATTAGGAAACCATGGAAATCAATAATGGACAGTCTTGTGGGATTTCTCATAATAACATCAGAGATTATTTACTCTTCTCATTTATTTTTGTAGTTCCTTATTTACCCACATTTATTTCATTTTTCTAAAAATATTAACCAATATCTGTTGAGTGCCTTTTACTTACAGGAAATGAACAAGGCAATTTTGGTACGTAATCTCACTTTCTCATAACAAACCTAGAATTGCTATAACTATTTTATAGATTGTGAATCTGAAGTCTAGAGAGGTTAAGAGAAGTTTAGAGGTTAACTGCAGAACCAGGAATAGAAATTGGACTTGAATTCAGATCTGTTGGAATAAAAAACACGAATGCTTTCACCATACCATAAACGTCTCTGGTTTATGTTTTAATATTTACATTTCCTGGATTTTATCATGTAGAAGTGATCTGATGCTTTTTCTCTGACCCCTATTGAAAGGTGAGGGCATTTTTTTTTTTAACCATTTTCTTGTTTGTTAAGATCCTAATACAAGGTGATAATATTTTTTGCTGTTTCTTTTCTTCCTTTCTCCCCCTTCCTCCTTTCTTTCTTTCTGTCTTTTTTGTTATTATTTTTGAAGAATCAGTTGTGGAGCCTTTAACATTTAGAGAGATAGAATAGCGTTTGGGTTCCCAGTTTGGCTTCTTGGTATAGGTAGACTTAGGCTCAATCACTGCTTTCATGACTAACATTACTACGATCTTGAATAAGATAGTAAACCTTGGTTTCCTTTTTCTTAAAATGACTAATAATAATAGTACTTATGTTATAGGGTTGCCATGAGAAATAAATGCTATATTTTGTTAAAGGAATTAGCTCTGAGCCTGGCACATAGTAAATACAGAATAAATATTTGCCCTCATTTGTCACTCTTTATCCCAGGAAGTAAATTTGATCTCCCATACTTTATGATCTTAGAATTGATTTTAAATTTGAATATCTATTTCCAGGACTAAAAAGTACAGTTTTTTGAAATTAGTAAGATATATCAGTCAAATAAAGGTTAATAAGTATTATTTATGTACATAGAGGATTAAATGTATAAACCAATAATGAAAGAACCCTGTAGCAGCAAGCTCTCAAGGGAATCAGGAGCTCACATAAGTGGACTAAAAAACCTCATATAAATCAGATTCTAATAAGGTCAAGTCCATCTTATGAGCAAGAGAATAGGTCCAATATCCTATAGCAAAGTGAAATGTGCAAAACCAAAATTAGCCAATGAAACCATTGAAAATATTTTGCTTTTTGGTTAATTTTTTTTCTCACTTGAAAAATGTGAGAAAGATCAGAGACATAAGATTCAAAGAGGTCATTGTTATTTTTAACTGTAACGCTCCCTCCACTCTGTGAAAGAATGCTTTTCACAGGATCTTTGCTTGGGTCAGATCATTGGCTTGGAAGGTAAAAGACGAAATTGTAAATCTTGAGTTCTAGGTAGCAGTAGGACCTGCCATTTGAAATGACCGATAGGTAACATGAAAGAAAGGGAGATAGCGGATGGGTCGTATCTAACATCTGCAGAGTTAATGATAGTTCCTTCTTTCTGCAACCTGCTCTAACATTGCCCTCTCTCCAATGTCCTGTGGTTGCTAAGCAACCTCTCATAGATGTAGTGGAGTGAGCAAGATCTGTCAAATTCATTAGTTTTGCCTTAAAGAGGCAGTGTCTGTAATGAAAGTGAAAGTACTATACTTTGTCTCTGTTTAGACTAGTGTAGACTGGCAAAAGAAAACTTTCTCTTAACTCCACACCTTTCTGAAAGTCTTTGAGATGCAGAAAAGATTTGAGGTAAAAAACTATTTCTTATACAGAGAAGGAAGCAAAGTAAAGAAAAATGATCAAGTTGAAAATGTACACTTATTTTAACATTTTCCAATTTCAGTTACTCTGGAAGCAAGTCACAAAATCTCGTACAATCTTGAAATTCAGCAAAAGAAGAGCAGTAGGGAAATTAATGGTAGTTTTGTCCAAAGGGGCATATACTTTAAGGGAAGAAGAAATCATAACTTTTCCTAACTGTTTATTACATGTTTCTGGGAATAACTGGTATTTTCCATATGTGTGAAACATGAACCTGAGACAAAATTAGAGTCAGGAAGTAAAGGCAGGACAGTTAAGACTGAGGTGGCTATTACACATACAGCCTCTATTTCTGCATTTTAACTTTCTTCAAAATATTACATTAGGACTGGAATTTCTTTATGTTTGATTTCTTCTAGTTGAATTATTATTTTTTTGGAGACTAGAATAGCCTGTATTTCTTTCTTCAATGAAAATCTGAGGAATCGCTTTTAAATAAAGGCTTGATCGCTTCCCATGAAATAGCTACACAAGATAAGATAGTGGTAGCATTCATTTTGGAAGCATGCAATATGAAATTATGGCTTAATTGCAATTTATCTGTTGGATGATATGGGATGAATCATTTAAACCTTGCTAATTCTTGGTTTTCTGATCTATAAAATGAGAACACTAAAACTATTGTCTCCTGAAGTTGTTGCAAAGATTAAATGAGATAATCCATGTACAGTGCATAGACAAGTGAATTATGCAAAATAAATGTCAAATACATATCTTCTACTATTATTTTTCGGTTCGATTTTCCCAGTAATTTTGCATTTTTTAAATGTTTTATTGTGGTTATGTGTTCAACAATACTAAGTATACCAATAAAATTAAAAAGTCAGAAGTGAATATCTTCATTCAAACCTCAGAATTATCCTAACCCCACCCCTGTAGGACAGAAACATTTACATTTTTGAGTAGCCATAGAAGTTAATATTTTAAAAAAATACTTGTTTTTTTAGTTCCATTGAATGTCAGAGTTTCTCGCTGAACAGAACCTAGGATTTTGTGCTGCCGGAAGTTCATCCAGGTGGGGTTAGTAAGGGATGATGACTCCACGCTTTCTCCCTCTGCCCCAACTTCAGACCAATAGAGTCTTATATTTAAGCAATAATGCCAAGGAAAAAAAAGTAGACTGGCAAAGTTAATCCAGAAGATTTCTAAGACAAGATGAAGAATTCCAAGTCTCTAGGAACTTACTGGATTTTCATTATAACTGGATCAGGTTGAAAGTCCAGAGGGTTTTGTAATACTTCCACGTTTATAAATAAGAATTGAATATTTTATTTCCACCATCATGGCTCCATACTCACACTGTCTGAGTGATTTTATACTTTCATTTTCTCTGTAGCCACATGTTACTCATCAGCATGGTTAAGAAAAGCAACTGCATGGCAATTTATTGATAATAACTTTTGGAATGGAAGAATTTAGAACTAAAATCAAATTTAAATGGTAAAGTATATTTTTATATGCACATATTTTAAATGTGGTATAAATAATTATTTAGTAAGATACCTAAATTAGGAAAGTGGATGGGGATTTGAGTGATTCAATGGTAGACTTCATCACTGACCTTATTATGTTTTTCTCTTTCTAGTTCCTCAGCCAATAAATAAGACCAATAACATACCACCCTGTGTGGCTTTCAAGAAAACTGTATTAATAAATAAGAACATATCTAACTCCTCTGGAGAAAGAGCATCAGGAAGAGGATTTCTGGGGAAATTTCCAGTGATCCAGCTGGATTTGAGATGAGGATTATTTCTATGATTTCTCCATGTGGGTGGCAATATTTTATAGTGGTTAAGGCTCTGTGCTTTGAGTCAGTGAGACCCAGATTTAGATCTGGATTCTGCCATGCACATCCTTAATCTCTCTCTCTCTACATCTTGGTTTTTCACTATAAATGGAGAGTGCTGATAGAGTTGTAATGACTGAGAGCCTAGCACAGTGACAGGAACATATGTGAGCTGTTACAGCCATCATCATTATCTTCATCAGCATTATCCTGTCTTCATTTAGATCTGTACACTCAAGCCGGTTGTCACTGCTTTATAAATGAACCAATCATCAAAAACTCTTCCTAAGCCCAGGATGTCTCTGTCTATAAGTAACCCTACACTTCCAGGTTTTAGAGAAGAACATTACTTCTACCAGGAGATGGAATCCCATAAATTTCTGTGGCTTAAGTTAGGAAGAAAACTGACTAGCAGTTAGGCAAGAATGAGCAGTAACGCTGATAAACACTAGGACCTGTGGATGCTATTAACTTTGCCTGCGATTTTCTAGTTCATGAATGAGCATGGCAAAGAAGCTCTGAAAGAAAAGCCAGAAGAGACAGGCCTGATTATTTTGTGAGCATTCATTTCCTCACTTACAAAATTAGGCAATCATTGAGGGCTTTTTTCATGTCATTCATAATATAGGCATTTTACATTAAATAAATCAAAAGATCACTTGCAGTTCCAGCATTAAATGCCTTGGGGTTATAGGTTATTCCCCTTCCTTTCTCTCTCAACTTGTACTAGTTATAAGAAATCAATAAATGTCATGTCAACGTGTTGAAAATTATTATTCAGTTTCTGTCAAGTGAATTATGCTATTCCATGAAATACAACGCTGCTGCTGGGATCATGCTTGTAGGAATTATCTGAAATTTTGTCATTAAAGGCCTCTTGCATTAAAAAGAATCTAACATAAGGATGTATAATGTAAGTACTGAACATCTCATCAGGGTCTTCTTTTAGTTACACTGTGTAAGTTACACTCAAGGCACTAATTTCTTGTTTGTTTGTAAGGAAGGCAATCACCGCCATTAAAATTTCTACCCTACAAGTGATTTTCCCTCTTTTACCAATCTATGTTCCTTTTCTGTCAGATTACATCTTCCAGAACTAATTCCCAATTCATTGGCAGCAAAGTCTTTTATAAGGTTTAATGACTTTTCAGGAATTCTCCCCAGAAATATATTTTAGTTCAAACTAATGCAACTATACATCTGTAACATAATTTCCCAGATAAAAGTTATTTCATTCAACCAGCATGTACTCTGTGACTACTATGTGCCTAAATGAGTGCCTTTTCTAAAAAGAAATCCTTAACTAGACCACTTGGATCTTTGCTAGAACCAGTATGCACACATTGGTAAGTTAAAACTATCACAGGTATTATCGTGAGTTGTTCCTTAGAGAAATAGTCGTTGGGTGTCTGGGAAGTAAAGATTTCTTCCAAACCTAGAGACAGATTTGCTTTTAGCCTAGTTGGGAACATGTGGCCATTTTCTAATGCAGAACTGCAAACTTTAATTTTTCTGTAGGAAAAAAATTATATCCAACATGGAAAAATCCCCCCACCCCTATTTCTCTTTATCTGTCTGTTTCTGTCTGTCTCTGTCTATTCCTCTTTTGCACATATATGTGCACGAATGCATGTGTGTATGTATGTATGTGTGTGCATATATATGTATGTATATATATGTTTTATATACATATATATAGAGTCCCTTACTCTCTCCAATATTATGTGCTGAACATATCAGGCTGTGAGACTGTGTAGCTTTTATGTGTTTCTACCATAATTATGCAGCTTTAACCTTTACACATGAATACATTGCTGTGTGGGTGGCAGGATGAACAGTCAAAGAGCACTGCTGTTGCAGAACAGGAATGTGGGAAATAGAACAGCACAATGACTTAAAAACTTTGTGCTCTCTTAAATGTCTTTCTGTTGTGGTTACATTAGAGCAAGATCTGAAAAAGTATTATCATTAAGCTTGTTTATCCACAATTGCATTTCCTCTATCCTTAAAGAAATTATAAAATCTTGTCCAGGAAGATTTGTGTAGTGGAAGGATCTCTTCTTTTCAGAATCAGTTGTTTGCAAAATACCCAAACAAAGCTTACATTCATCTTTCTGACCAATGGTACTTTTATCCTCTCTCAATTAAGAGAAATAAAGAAGCTATTCCTTAGTGTTTACTACATAGAGGTATTAAATCCTTGTTGGATCTCTTGTAGAGCCCCTGGAATCCATGTGAAATATTAATAATTATAATATCAGTGACAATAACAAAAGTGACTCAATCCTTTATGAGTCTAAGATGTTTATTTGTGTGTGTGTGTGTGTGTGTGTGTGTGTGTCTGTGTGGTAGAGGAGAGTTGGATAGGATTAGAGGGACGCTAGTTACCAAAAAACATACATCACATTCCTTTCCATATCTTTTCCATTAAATGTTACTTACATTCTGAACTGTTGTTACCAAGTGATAGCTAAAAGCTTGTCCTGAAAATACAACACTTGTTTTTGATTTTCCTTTTGCCACTATGTTATTATAAGCAATTACACAGAGTCCATGGACCTGGCAATGTACAAAAGAACCTAATAGAATTTAGATAATCAGTATGTCCCTTTTATTTTAGAACTTTCATTGAAGGCCATAACGTTCCACCAAAGGTGACAGGAAAGTCAAAAGGGAGGGAAAGGGTTAAGGCCCAGGCTGTGAAGGATGTAGGCAATGGCACAAGAGTAAGAACAAGCAAAGCCACAGCTCAAGTTAACTGTTCAAGTTAAACTGTTCCTTATCTGAAACGTGCTTTATCAGAGGCACCCATGAGTTAAACTGCTGAATAAACTTAGATGTTACAAATATACTTATGAATTTCAAACACATGTTCATTTACTAACAATTCCTAATGACCACTAGTGGTTATAACCTAGAAAGAAGCTTTTACAAGCAAAACTCACATAATAGCTTTGTCAGTGGGGACAAAAACTGAAGCATCATTTATCCTTCATCATAAACATAAACCAGGAGTCCATTTTTCCCCTTGATGGTTTCTGGCTAAAATCTAAATTAATTTTGGGCTCATCAATTTCCGTATAAATTGCATAAGTGGGATAATATTTAGTTATACTAAAATAATATGAATCTACTCTCCATTTTACTAAGTAATGGCATACGAAATGTTAATCATTGTTGATGTTAAGAATGGGTGTTAAATTAGGAATATGTAGGATAAGTAGAAGACGTAACCTTAAGTAGACATGATTTAAATTTCTATTTGTGTTCCGATTACTATATCAGGTGCTTTACAATGCTTGTTCTTTCTATTTTGGACTGCAGCTAGTAATCGCTGGCTGATTTTTATGATAACCACTCCCACTGATAGTAACCTGAGTTTGTGTTTTAGCGAGACTATGTGTATAAAATGAAGCTGTCTCTCTGAGATCCTAGAGTCTCTGGGTTAATTGGAATGTTAGATATATATGCAGTCACAACATATCAGTCCCATTTTTTTTTTGCAATAAGAACTAAGGCTTTGCAGCAAGCTTATTAAATTATTCCAGCACCCAAAGCCATTGTTTAAGAAACAAAAGCAAGTAAGTTTGTAGTTTATGCCTCTTGAGGCATGTAGAATGAGAACAAAAGGTTGTCTTCAATCTAGACTTGGCAGACTCTGGAGATGCATAGCTCATATTTTTCAGGCTGGAATTTGAATTTTAAAACATCTTTCGGATCAAGAAAGAAGCAACTGCCATCCTAATCAATAAATACCAAGGGGATTTCCACTTCTGAAACAAGCAGTTCTGAATGTATGGTTCCACTTTCATGTGGTCTAGAGCTTCCATGTTAATGGTACAATGAAGAAACAGTGATGTGAAATCAACACTAATTGATGAAACTGTGGGAAAAGAAAGGGGAAACGAAACATTAGAGACCTGATTTAAAGTCCTGGTGCTGTATCTTTAATAACTAACATTACCTATTAACTATCTGTAAGGTCTAAGGTCCCTTTAAGCTCTGAAATTCTGTGAATCGTTAAGCAAAGTTTGATTTTCACTGAATCATAAATGGTACTGAGAGCCCACAGGCATGTTGATGGCCCCAGGCACCTGCCAATGGCTCAGGAAGGGACGAATAGGACCAGGTGGCAAACTACTTTGCACGTTTGCCAAGAACACATCCCTGCCTCTAAACGCAGTTAGCCTTAGCCTACATTAATTAAAAGCCTGCCCCCTTGCTGTTTCTGCTCTCTGAGCCTGATGGTTGATTCCCCATTTTTCCATTTTAGAATTGTGTGAAAGAGAATTTGTTTTGTTTTGCAAAAGTGCTTACTTGGCAAATAACCTCCCCCTCCTCTTCCTTCTCACAGGCACCATAATAGTAAGCACCACCAAAAGAGGCTAATTTTGCCAGACTTGGATTCCATCAGCCAGCGCTTCCCAAAGATTGCCATGTTATTGCAAAATTAGACTTTTTATTACTGGAATAAATACTGTGCAGTCTTTGTAGCCACCACTTAATGGATTCCTTTGCTAATTCCACTGAATAACAAGGATTCCTTGTGAAAATAAAAGGCAGACAAGGTAGAGTAAACCAGCAATTACATATAATGTGCTGCTGTTAGCCTGCCAAAGTGGTTCATAAACCCTGCAGGGAAAGACTGGGGCATTTTTCAGGGCTTTCACCCCAATTGCCTTCCCCAACGCCTCCCTCTTGGTGAGCTGTTTACATGGAGGTGAATAGATTCTGCAGCTGTCTCTTTCTGTGGCCTGCTAGGAAGACTTTATTACCTTCTTTCCCTTGTTTCTTTCCCTGGGAGAATTCATTTTCTATCCTAATACCTTATTTGCTTATGCGTCAAAGCTCTGAGAAGGCCTTCAATACAAAAGAATACTGTTATCAGAGACGGGCAATACATTATGTTGATTCAGAGCATGGGCATTAGATGTAGAGGAACACATGTCTAAGTGCCCTCTCTCCTGCATTTGAGCTGGATGACTTTAAGGGAAATTGTCTAAGTTCCTATATCCTTAATTTTTGCATCTTTAAGATGAACATAATGCAGGAATACTCAAACTTCAGAATGCGTCAGAATCACCTGGAGAGTTTGGATCAGTGCACCAGGCAATGGCAGAGTCACATCCCAGGGCTTCTGATTCAGAAATTCTGAGTTGAGGACTGCAAATTTGCATTTTTAAAACATTACCACATGTTTCTGATTGTGCTGGTCTGGGTGGGGGCCACACTGTGGTCTACGGCATAGTGATAATGTGAGGATTAGATAAGATAATGTATTAAAAATCTTTAGTTCACTTTGGGAGGCCGAGGTCAGTGGATCGCTTGAGCTCAGGAGTTGGAGACCGGCCTGGGCAACATGGCAAAACCCCATCTCTACTAAAAATACAAAAACTACCTGGGCATGGTGGTGTGCAGCCATAATCCCAGCTATTTGGGAGGCTGAGATGAGTGGATCCCTCGAGCCTGGAAGGTGGAGATTGCAGTGAGCTGAGATCCTGCCATTGCACTCCAGCCTGGGTGACAGAGCAAGACCCTGTCTCAAAAACAAAACAAAACAAAACAAAAAAAACCCAAAAATCTTTAGCTTATATGGTGCTGCCATTTAGCAATCAATCAATATGATATATGTCTGTGTAAATACACCATCTTTTTTCTTGTTTTGTTAAACTTTTATTTTAAGTTCAGGGGTACAGGTTCAGGTTTGTTACCTAGGTAAACTGCTGTCATGGGGGTTTGTTGTATAGATTACTTAATCACCCGGGTATCTACCCTGGTAACCATTAGTTATTTTTCCTGATCTACTCCCTCCTCCCACCCTCCACCTTCTGATAGGCCCCAGTGTGTGTTGTTTTCCTTCATGTGTCCATATGTTCTCATCATTTAGTTCCCACTTATAAGTGAGAACACTCAGTATTTGGTTTTCTGTTCCTGTGTTAGTTTGCTAAGGATAATGGCCTCCAGCCCCATTCATGTCCCTGCAAAGGACATGATCTCATTCTTTTTTATGGCTGCATTGTTTTCCAAGGTGTTTATGTACCACATTTTCTTTATCCCATCTATCATTGATGGGCATTTAGGTTGATTCCATGTCTTTGCTGTTGTGAATAGTGCTGCAATAAACATACACGTGGATGTGTCTTTATAATAGAACAATTTATATTCCTTTGGGTATATACTCAGTAATGGGATTGCTGGGTCAAATGGTAATTCTGTCTTTAGGTCTTTGAGGAATTGCCACACTGTCTTCCACAATGGCTGAACTAATTTACACTCCCACCAACAGTGTATACGCGTTCATTTTTCTCCGGAACCTTGCCAACATCTGTTAGTTTTTGACTTCTTTATAATGCCATTTTGACTGGTGTGAGATGGTATATCATTATGGTTTTGATCTGCATTTCTCTAATGATCAATGAATGCGTGAATGCTGTTGAGCTTGCTTGGTTTTTTTTTTTTTTTGATGGAGTTTTGCTCATGTTGCCCGGGCTGGAGTACAATGGTGTGATCTCAGCTCCCTGAAATCTCTGCCTCCCATGTTTAAGCGATTCTTCTGCCTCAGCCTTCCGAGTAGCTGGGACTAGAGGTGTGTGCCACCATACCAAGCCAATTTTTTTTGGTATTTTTAGTAGACGGGGATTTCACCATGTTGGTCAGCCTGGTCTCAAACTCCTGACCTCAGGTGATCTACCCACCTCAGCCCTCCAAAGTGCTGGGATTACAGGCATGAGTCACCGCACCCAGCTGAGATTTTTTTTCATGTGATTGTTGTCCATATGTATATCTTCTTTTGAAAAGTATGTATATCTTCTTCTGTTCATGTTCTTTGGCCAATTTTTAATGGGATTGTTTCTTTTTCTTTTTGTAAAGTTAAGTCCCTTATAGTTACTTGATATTAGACCTTTGTCAGATGCATAGTCTGCAACAATTTTCTCTTATTCTGTAGGTTGTCCATTCATGCTGATGAT
Organism: Theropithecus gelada; assembly: GCF_003255815.1. Taxonomy (NCBI): domain Eukaryota; kingdom Metazoa; phylum Chordata; class Mammalia; order Primates; family Cercopithecidae; genus Theropithecus; species Theropithecus gelada. Next base: position 102,495,025 of record NC_037677.1, read on the forward strand.
AGCTTTTTTTGTTGTGCAGAAGAAGCCCTTTAATTTAACTAGATCCCATTTGTCAAGTTTTGCTTTAGTTTAAATTGCTTTTGGTGTCTTCGTTATAAAATCTTTGTCCATGCCTATGTCCTGAATGGTATTGCCTAGGTTATCTTCCAGGGTTTTTATAGTTTTGGGTTTTCCATTTAAGTCTTTAATCCATCTTGAGGTAATTTTTGTATAAGGTGTAAGGAAGGGGTCCAGTTTCAATCTTATGCATGTGGCTAGCCAATTATCTCAGCACCATTTATTGAATAAGGAATTCTTTCCCTATTGCTTGTTTTTGTCAGGTTTGTCGAAGATCAGCTAGTCATAGATGTGTAGTTTTGTTTCCGAGTTCTTTATTCTGTTCCATTGGCTTATGTGTCTGTTTTTGTAGCAGTACCACACTGTTTTGGTTACTGTAGCATTGAGAAGTTTTGTTGTAACTCTTTTTCTACCTCCTCAAAAGTCTTAATTTATTTCAACTTTTTCTAAAACTCTTTGTATTGCTGTTTTTTTATTTATTTGTTTGGAGGATCATGCACCCAGTTAGTTCCTCCTCCTCCAACTTGTTTCCATCTTTATCACATATAATAAATTTTACTGGCTTTTGGAATTTATTTCCAAAACATTTATCAATTCAGAAGGCTACTCTTCCCTATTTCTAATCTATATCCTATAAGCGTGTGTGTGTGTGTGTGTGTGTGTGTATTGTTTAATGAAGCCAATGCATAGAAATAATTGTTTTGTAAATGAATTCTATTGTCCCCAAGTACCAATCTAATTTCTTCATTTGTCAGTCATAATTTGAATTTGTTGACATCCATGTGGAAAAGCACTAAGGCTTTCTCTTATTCCTGGAAGAGCATGGAGAGATGACCCTATGCTTGCATGGTTCAGTTTTTTCCAGCCATGTGGCCAGTGTTCTGGAGATTTGTAAGGGACCCTGGCTTCAGAAGGCAATTCCTTCCCAGGTGATCCTGTATGACCTGTCCTGGTGAACTGACAGAAAGACAATGAACTGCTCGTGTTGTGGGCTGGATTCACGCCCTGGCTCAATCACTAGCTACCTGAATAATCCTGGTCAAGTTGCTTAATATTTCTAGACTCAGTAAGTTATTCTACTAACAGTCATTTTTATAAACAACAGTAATAATTCTCTAAGATCCCCATAAGTTCCTTAATTCCATGATTTTCGAAGACCTTTCCTAAAAAGGCCTTTTCTAGAAAGCATGTTTTCTAGGTAACTCACACAACAGAATATTAAAGGATTAGGTAACTTTGATTATTTTCCTAAACTTTTTAGATAAGGTGACTACTTATAATTTGAATAAAAAATGAAGGTATTTTGACTGACATTTCCCAAACTATGTTTTAAGGAACGATGTTCTAAGATATCACAGTGGCTATGCCATGTCTGCCCTCCCCTAATTCTAGAGTCGAGTGGAACACTTGGTACTATAATCTCCTTTTGGAAGTCCACATGGTATATTAACACATCAAACCCTCTGAGAAGTCTTGCAGTAAATAAAGAGAACTTATTCAACTCTGTCTTACTTAGACTTGTATGAGGTGGAAACATATTTACAATACACACACACACACACACACAAACACACACACAGCTTTTTTCAGTGTCTATTAACATTCTGCTGAGTACTCTTCCAGAATACAAACAATTTGGAAGAAGCTGGTTTGGAATTGAGTCCTATATATTTGGATAAAGCTATCTAAATTTCAGAATTCAGAGCAAGGAGAGATCACTGCAATACCTGGAGAAAGTGTCACGCAGGCACTGACCTTGAAAAATGAGTTGATTTGGGTCACTGCCTCAGGCATGGTGCCCCGCCAGGACTTGCCACACCTACGTGATGAGGTGGGAAACTTTGCTTCCAAAGCAACTTGTCTCAAGCCACACAGCCAGGAAATTTCAGAAATGGTAATAAAAAACATGGAGCAAGTCCAGTACACTTTATACTCATTCCTGTCCTGTAGCCCTTACATGCAAAATAACTGCATCATAAAGGAAGCAGTTTAACAACGTGATAGATCCCAATATCCATCAGTGATACTGAGCACATGTATCAGGAAAGCAGCTACAGAGATATTTTGAAAGGATGGGACTTCTAGTTCCCCTCAGAATGTGTCTTACATGTGAAAGAAAATCCACGTCAAAGTTGCTTCAAAAACCATGTGAGGGGCTCCGTTCCAAGATGGCCAAATAGGAACAGCTGTGGTCTAAAACTCCCAGTGTGATTGACACAGAAAACGGGTGATTTCTGCATTTCCAACTGAGGTACTTGGTTCATCTCATTGGGACTGGTTGGACAGTGGGTGCAGCCCATGGATGGTGAGCTGAAGCAGAATGGGGCATTGCCTCACCTGGGAAGTGCCAGGGGTCAGGGGATTTCCCTTTCCTAGCCAAGGAAAGCCATGACAGACTGTACCTGGAAAAACAAGACACCCTCACCCAAATACAGCACTTTTCCCATGGTCTTAGCAACTGGCAGAACAGGAGATTCTCTCCTGTGACTGGCTTGGTGGGTCCCATGCCCAAGGAGCCTTGCTCACTGCTAGCGCAGCAGTCTGAGATCAACCTGCCAGGCTGGAGCCTGGCTAGGGGAGGGGCATCCACCATTGCTGAGGTTTGAGTAGGCAAACAAAGAGGCCAGGCAGCTCAAACTGGGCAGAGCCCACTGCAGTTCAGCAAGGCCTACTGCCTGTATAGACTCCACCTCTGTGGGCAGGGCATGTCTGAACTAAAGGCAGAGAAACTTCTGCAGACTTAAACGTCCCTGTCTGGCAGCTCTGAAGAGAACAGTGATTCTCCCAGCATGGCATTTGAGTTCTGAGAATGGACAGATGGCCTCCTCAAGTGGGTCCCTGACTCCCATGTAGCCTAACTGGGAGATACCTCCCAGTAGGGACAGACAGACAACTCATACAGGCGGGTGCCCCTCTGGGTCGAAGCTTCCAGAGGAAGGATCAGGAAGCAATATTTGCTCTTCTGCAATATTTTCTGTTCTGCAGCCTCCACTGGTGATACCCTGGCAAACAGTGTTTGGAGTGGACCTCCAGCAAACTCCAACAGACCTGCAGCTGACGGACCTGACTGTTAGAAGGAAAACTAACAAACAGAAAGGAATAGCATCAATATTAACAAAAAGGACATCTACACCAAAACCCCATGTGTAGGTCACCAACATCAAAGACCAAAGGTAGATAAAACAACAAAATGGGGAGAAACTAGAGCAGAAAAGCTGAAAATTCTAAAAAACCAGAGCACCTCTTATCCTCCAAAGTATTGCAGCTCCTCTCCAGCAACAGAACAAAGCTGGACAGAGAATGACTTTGACAATTTCACAGAAGTAGGCTTCAGAAGGTAGGTAATAACAAACTTCTTTGAGGCAAAGGAACATGTTTGAACCCATTGCAAGGAAGCTAAAAATCTAGAAAAAAGGTTAGACAAATGGCTAACTGGAATAAACAGTGTAGAGAAGACCTTAAATGACCAGACAGAGCTGAAAACCATGGCATGAGAACTTTGTGATGCATGCATAAGTTTCAATAGTTGATTTGATCAAGTGGAAGAAAGGGTATTAGTGATTGACGATCAAATTAATGAAATAAAGCAAGAAGTTTAGAGAAAAAAGAGTACAGTATACAAAATCAATGTGCAAAAATCACAAGCATTCCTATACACAAATAACAGACAGAGAGCCAGATCATGAGTGAACTTCCAATCACAGTTGCTACAAAGAGAATAAAATACCTAGGAATCCAACTTACAAGGGATGTGAAGGACCTCTTCAAGGAGAAATACAAACTACTGCTCAATGAAATAAAAGAGAACACAAACAAATAGAAGATTTCATGCCCATGCGTAAGAAGAATCAATATCATGAAAATGGCCATACTGCCCAAGGTAATTTATAGATTCAATGCCATTCCCATCAAGCTCCCAATGACTTTCTTCACAGGGTTGGAAAAAACTATAAAGTCCATATGGAACCAAAAATAGCCCACATTGCCAAGACAATCTTAAGCAAAAGAACAAAGTTGGATGCATCACGTTACTTGACTTCAAACTATACTACAAGGCCACAGTAAACAAAACAGCATGGTACTGGTACCAAAACAGATGTATAGACCAATGGAACATAACAGAGGCCTCAGAAATAACACCACACATCTACAACCATCTGCTCTTTGACAAATCTGACAAAAATGAGAAATGGGGAAAGGATTCCCTATTTAATAAACGGTGCTGGGAAAACTGGCTAGTCATATGTAGAAAGCTGAAACTGGATCCCTTCCTTATACCTTAGACAAAAATTAATTCAAGATGGATTAAAGACTTAAATGTTAGACCTAAAACCATAAAACCCTAGAAGAAAACCTAGGCAATATCATTCAGGACATAGGCATGGGCAAGGACTTCATGACTAAAACACCAAAAGCAATGGCAACAAAAGCTAAAACTGACAAATGGGATCTTATCAAACTAAAGAGCTTCTGCACAGCTAAAGAAACTACCATCAGAGTGAACAGGCAACTTACAGAATGGGAGAAAATTTTTTTGCAATCTACCCATCTGACAAAGGGCTAATATCCAGAATCTACAAAGAACTTAAACAAATTTATAAGAAAAAAACAACCCCATCAAAAAGTGGCCAAAGGATGTGAACACACACTTCTCAAAAGAAGACATTTATGCAGCCAACAGACACATGAAAAACTGCTCATCATCACTGGTCATCAGAGAAATGCAAATCAAAACCACAATGAGATACCATCTCATGCCAGTTACAATGGCGATCATTAAAAACTCAGGAAACAACAGATGCTGCAAAGGATGTGGAGAAATAGGAATGCTTTTACACTGTTGGTAGGAGTGTAAATTAGTTCAACCATTATGGAAGACAGTGTGGCGATTCCTCAAGGATCTAGAACTAGAAATACCATTTGACCCAGCCATCCCATTACTGGGGATATACCCAAAGGATTATAAATCATGCTGCTATAAAGACACACGCACACGTATGTTTATTGCGGCACTATTCACAATAGCAAAGACTTGGAACCAACCCAAATGTCCATCAGTGATAGACTGGATAAAGAAAATGTGGCACATATATACCAAGGAATACTGTGCAGCCATAAAAAAGGATGAGTTCATGTCCTTTGCAGGGACATGGATGAAGCTGGAAACCATCATTCTCAGCAAACTATCACAAGGACAGAAAACCAAACAATGCATGTTCTCACTCATAGGTGGGAATTGAACAAGGAGAACACTTGGATACAGGGCGGGGAGCATCACACACTGGAGCCTGTCAGGGGGTGGGGGACTGGGAGAGGGATAGCAGTAGGAGAAATACCTAATGTAAATAACGAGTTGATGGATGTAGCAACCAACATGGCACATGTATACCTATGTAACAAAACTGCACATTGTGCACATGTATCCTAGAACTTAAAGCATAATAATAATAAAAAAATTCACATGATGTATATTTATATATCTTATATAAATATAAGGAAGTATTAATATATGAATTATATTAATTGTGGCATTTCTTTGAATTAACCTACATCTGCAGATTTCTGCTTTAAAATGCACATTTCCCACGAGTGTTAAGATATTTAGACTTGAAACATGATTGTAATAAGTACATTTGAGAGAAATGAGACTGAGGGTAGAAGAAATGGGAAAATGAGAAAACCTGGGATGTCAGAACTCCAAGTGGAATCCAACCTCCTCTGGTCCATAGCTTTGCTAAGGACAATCTGGAAAGGTCGCTGAGAGGGAAGGAGAATTGTCTGATCTATCATGCATAATCTTGCCATATATTTGTTAAGACTCTTCTTAGCTGCAAGTAGCAGAAAAGCATAAATTGCTATACATAAAATGGGGGAGAGAAGAGAATTATATTGGAAGAATTTGGGGAATATCTTAGAAAGCCAGGTAATCCAAAAGTAAATAATTGCATAGGGAGTCCTGAGGAAATGAATCAACAGACAGAAAGCTAGAATCAAGTGTTACCGTTTCACTTTCTTTAGCACCCCATGGGCTTACTGATTTGTTTCAAAGTGACATCTCCACATTTCCTCTCTCTAGACTGACTTTCCCTCCATGGCATGGATATGCCAGATGTGGCGGCTCTCATCCTGACTTCGCAACACTTCCCAATTTTAGCATGTGCAAAAACCAACTAGTACCTCTGAACCTTTCTTCAGATTCTCAGGACAAATTATTTTAGCCTGTATAGGGTTCAGTCCCTTTTTCTGATCCTCTTAACAATGGCCAAGACACAGACCATGCAGAGAGTGCAAACATGGCAGAGGGCTCTTTCTGTGGAAAGAAATACCTCAAAATGGGGTAGTGGCATAAGCTGGTCTCAAATCCTAAAAGAAATATACTACATATTATGAATAATACAGTCATTGAAAAAATACACATACTGACCTTTGTACATGTAGAGTCTGTGGACATGGAGAGTGGAAAGATTTGTTAAGAGACCTCAGAGAAAATTATTATTATTATTTTTTTTGTTGCATAATCATGGGACATAAAGACTTCAAAAGGGAAAAACTACAATCCAGGAAAGGCTTCAGAGAAGAAGTAGGGCTTGTGATTTCACATGCAGTTCTTTACTAGACAAAGTGCATGAAGAGGTGGGAGCAGTAGCAAGAGCACAAAGGCGGAAGAACTTCTACCTTATCATACATTGCTTTGCATATAACTGCTTGGTTAACAGAGGACATACTTCAGACGATATTTAGGAATGCAGGTGGTAGAGTGAAACTTTCAATTTCTGTCAACAGAATTTTAAAATCCTAAGTTGATAATCTACAAGATTATTCATTCAGGGAAATACCTTTGCACAAACAGCTAAAAAAAAAAAAAAAAGGAAAAAAGAGCAACATAGAAATATCTGTTTCACTTACCTCTTTCAAGATATTTCAGTACACTCCAACATTCCGTGATGACCACACTCCAAGTGGTGGTCTTCTGTAATGTAAATCAAGTCTGACACTTTCTGGGATAACTGTGTAAGAATATCCTTTCTAAATTATGTTATTTTGTTGAAATGTGTCAATATACTGTTATAATTAACATGAAAATCAAGGAGGGGCTTGGTGAATTGCTGATCCTCCAAATGTGATTTGCTAGAGAAATGTCACTTGTGCATCTTCAGGACCTGCATGTATATGAGTATAGAAGGTAAAGATAACAGCAGTGCCCTTGGAACATGTGTGATGAGTTCTGAACAAGACCAGTAACAGTTGGAGGGAAAAATTTTCTTTCAAGACTCATAAATATGTAATGATAATTATTATCATTAAAATCACAACAACTATCACCATTATCCTCATCATCTTCATTATCATTAAAATCATAATCATCTGTTTAGCACTTATTATTTGCTAGGCTATATGTTAGGTGCTTTGCAAGAAGTGTCTCTAAGCCACTGAAGACAAAAGGAGGTACATATTGTCATCACCCCATTTTACAGATGAGGAAATGGACACACAGAAATAATGATAAAATACCAAATGCTATACATGTGTTAATGGTAGAGTTAAGGTTCCAAATCTGGACAGTCTAATTTTAGAACATTTGTACTAACTTTACATTCAACTTTGTACGTTGGGAATGACCTGTCAGTGGATAGGTAGCTCTCTCACTATTTGACTATTCTTTGCCAATGATTTTCTCTGAAGATGTGGGTTCTAGTTCATAATATTTTAGATTAAAACTGAACTCATCACCATAGCTTCAAAAAGCATCAAATACCTAGAAATAAATCTAATAAAAGATGTGGAAGACCTCTCCACCAAATGTTACAAACATTACTGTGAGGAAATAGAGACCTGATAAGATGTAATAATACATCATATTTTGTATTGAAAACTTAATATTATGAGGATGTTCATTCTTACCAAGTTGACCTATAGATTTAGATTTAAAAGAATTTCAATCAATTATTGCCAAACGTTTTGGGGGTAAAAACTGACAAGCTGATTCTAAAATTTATAAGGAAATACAAAACTCAAGAATAGTCAAGAAATTTGCTCAAGAAGAGCCAAGAAAAACTTGAAGAAAAACAACAAAGCTGAAGCATCATACTACCAAATATTAAGGCTTATTTTAAAGCTATAATAATCAAGACAGGATAGTATTGCTCTGAGAATAAATAAACCAGTGGAATAGAATAGAGAACTCATAAGCAGATTTACCTAGTTTATGACAAAATGACACTGCTGTGTTGTAGGGAAAAAGATGGCCTTTTCAATAACTGTGGCTAAACCAATTAAATACCTTCATAGGGTAAAAAAGGAATCTTGACTCCTACATCCCACTCTTTATAAAAATAAATTATAGATATATTGTGGATCTACAAATAAAAGGTAAAAGCATAAAAGTTTTAGGAAAAATATAGGCTATTTTCATGACACTGAATGTAAACAGATATTTCATAAACAGAACACAAATGTACTACTATGTAATAAAATGGAAATTTGCATTTCTTTAAATAAGAGCTTCTGTTAATCCAAATATACCATAGGTAAGTCATGTAATGAGATTGACAAAGCAAAGGACTCATCAAAAATGTTGTTAAAAACTCCCTAGAGTGGGCTGGGTGCGGTGGCTCACGCCTGTAATCCCAGCACTTTGGGAGGCCGAGGCAGGTGGATCACGAGGTCAGGAGATCGAGACCATCCTGGGTAACATGGTGAAACCCTGTCTCTACTAAAAATACAAAAACTTAGCCGGGCATGGTGGTGGGTACCTGTAGTTCCAGCTACTCAGGAGGCTGAGGCAGGAGAAAGGTGTGAACCTGGGAGGCAGAGCCTACAGTGAGCCGAGATCTGGCCACTGCACTCCAGCCTGGGCGACAGAGCAAGACTCTGTCTCAAAAAAAATAAAAATAAAAAATTTTTTTAAAATAGGTTAAAAGAGACCAAGTAAAAATTGTCAAACAACTTGAATGAACACTTCACAGCGAAGGCTATTCAAATGACGAAAATACATTGAAAAGTTTCTCAACTTCATGTTGTTATAGCAAAACCACAATGCCCTGCAACTGAATGCCTGCCAGAAGGGTGAACTGTAAAAACAGGGAATACCAAAGCATTAGTGGAGGCATGAAGCAGCTGAGAGTGTCACACTCTTCTGAGGGAGGATAAATCTGTATTACTACTTTTAAAAATCATGCTTTAAATGACAAAAATTGCACATATATATACACACACACACACGTATATATATAGTGTTTTATAATTACTTTAGAAAAATATGTCTATATATAGAATCTATTTAGGAATATTTCTATTTATATTACATATATAGAAATATTTCTCTCTGTATATGGAAATGTGTATATACATTATTTTTGTCCAAAAGTAGTTGTAGAACACTATGTTCTACATGTTCTACACTATGTGTTCTACAACTACTTTTGAAAAATATTTGGCAAGAATATCAAAGTTGATCATATGTATAAACTTTCACCCAGAAATTCTACTCCTGAGTTTTCAGAATTCTACCCAACAAATTGGAGGACATATGTTTACCAAAAAGCACACAGGATTGCTCATGCCTTGAGCAACTCTTCTTGATAATCTCCAAACTAAAGAAAACTAAAATGTCTAAAAGTAGAATGATCAAATTGTAGTATATTCACATAATAAAAAGTAGACTGAAATAATAATAAACTATGATTCAAGCAAAAGTGCACATGAATCTCACAATATTGAACACAATAAGTCAGACACGAAAGAGGACAAACTGCTTGACCCCATTTATGTAAAAGTTCAGAAATGAATGAGTGTGGTCTGGAGTGCTGGTAACTTTTGTTTCTTGATCCTTGTGTATGTTGGAAGGTTTTGTTTCTTTTTATGAAAATGTATCTATCTGTAAACTTGATTTGTAAACATGTTTGTTAATCGTATGGATTTTATTTCAAGGGAATGCATACTTTAAAAAGTCAACTCACAAAATTTACCCCTGAAATTATTTTTATTTCAGTAATTTTTGCTAAAATGTTCCACATAAATAATCCTTGCTATGGTTAGAGCCCATGTCTGCTTTGTGTAGTACTGCTGGTGTTTACATACTCAGATTTGTAAGCTCTGGGCACATGGATTGATTTGAGAGGACAGATGCTTTATTTGCAAATGCTTACCCTCTTGTGTGGCAGTTAACAAGCCTGCTAAGCAGGCTGCATACAGAATGGTGTGAGATTTACAGCTAAACTCTATATGCTCAAGAAAAAGATGGAAATGCATGTCTAATCAGCAATTGTATGTTGGTGAAGTACCAAGATGTCTTAAAGGCATTCAATGTCCAAGGAAAACACAGGAGGATAATCTAGGAGTCCTTGGGTTGAGCGCATAAGAGAGGTGATCTCAGAACTCCCTCTTCCATGCCCTACTTCTTCTTATCAGTGGGAGTCAAGGTTGAGAAAGATTTCTGAATTCTCCACCAAGAATGAACAAATATTAAATTCGTTTTACATGAGCACTCCTGGCAAGGCAATGTAGAATATAAGAGCAAAGACATAACTGATAAGGTAGAAATATTCCCTGACCTTGAGAGACTCACAAGGTCATCTTACTAGTTTTGAAAGACCAAGAACCTTTTACTAAATTGAACTTCAGGTTTTGAACTTAAAGATAAGAAACATGTCACAGAGAAATTGACCTCATTTTAGGTTTACCTGAAAGGTTCAAGATGCTCTCGCCAGCATTTTCCTGCTACTTCACATGCACACATACCTTGAATATCCCGTGTGGTGTTCATCGTAGCACATTTACATGGCCTTCTTCCTTAGTTTGTGGGAGCCCTTATATCAGTAAACAGACCTCGGTTCTCAGATTCAAGGATCAAAAATAAAGGAAATATATTTTGTTTGTTTGTTTTTGTTTTTGTTTTTGTTTGAGACGGAGTCTCGCTCTGTCGCCCAGGCTGGAGTGCAGTGGCCAGATCTCAGCTCACTGCAAGCTCCGCCTCCCAGGTTTACGCCATTCTCCTGGCTCGGCCTCCATTGAGTCCCAGATAAAGCAGAGGACTATTGCATTTAACTTTGTCTTCCATATTCATGATCTCGTGCATGTGTGTTTGTAGCCACCATCAATGTGGCAATGTCAGCAGTCAATCCTGCACGCAGTCTGAAGACCTCACCAAATCTGATTTCATCCTTCCTTTCCTTTGGTAAATGTTGGAGAATGACTGCAGCACCTGATTAAACCAGACAATGGGTGTATGTGCCATGGTGGGGATGAGGGATAGGGGCAAGTGAGAATCATTTTTATTTTGTTGAAATGTTAAAATAGACAAAGAAATTGAGAATTACTAGGTCAAGGAGTTTGGGCTGCAAGTTACGTTATTAATAGAAACTCCAAATCTTATTTCCTCAGACTGTATATATGCTATAAATCTGATATTGGAGAAAGGATGATGATGCAGCACTAATGGAAATGAAAGCAGATTTGGGGAAACACTTATCTTGCACAGAGTAGTAGGTATGATTATTTTAGCTGCATGCAATAATATGCTATATTTCTGCTGCACAATATTGCTTTTCTAAAATTTAAGTCATCTTCTCTTGTCTAATGACCAGAAAATTAGCCTTGCAACACCACCACAGGGAGCCACTTTCTACTAAGGAGGGGATGTGCTCAGTCGGACTCCTGGGCTGACTAAATCCCCTAATGAGTAAACAGAATTTAAGAGATACTACTCATACTTTTGAAAAGTAAAACCTCAAGCAGTGTCATCCAGGGACTACTGATTTCAGGCATTTCTTCTTTAACAGGCAGGAATAAAGATCTCTTTAAAAATCAAGACAGAAGGATAAACGCTTGCAGATGTAGAAGTTGTAAAATTTATTTCTCTACTATTCTACTGAATTTAAAAAGCTAGTCTGTATATAAAATTTCTCTCAGAGAACGATCTATCAACTTGTTAGCATATACATAGTATTTATTACATATGTACATATATTATGTGTGCATATATATGCACATATGTTACATATACATACATATAAAAATATAGATATAACATATGTATTAACAAAATGAAGTTTAACTAATGCCCATAAAGAAACTGGATGTTGGATGAACCTAACAGACTCTAAATATAGGGCCTGGATTGTCAATGCCTGGAGTTATCTTCATAGGCAGACAGACTCCTGAATCAGAAGGAAATGGTGTATACTTAGCCAAGTAGGCTGTGTTGAACTTTCTAACAACATCAGAAACCATAGAAAGTAAAAGTAGATGGGGCTGAGGAATGTGTATGGTTTGAACAGTAGCCATATGGGGGATATAGATGCACTGGCTCCTCATGCTCCATTTTGGCTATAGGCCAAAATTTTATGTGTGATCCTTCAATTAACAAAAGGCAATTAACAAAGATTTGCCTGTCCTTCATGGGAGGAAGTTACCCTTCACACACCAGACTTGGTGTTCAGCAAGTGCCTGGATGTGAAGGAAGGAAATTGCAGTCAAGGACTCAGTCCTTTATTAAGAAGCTACCTGCGATGGTCAATACTGAGTGTCAACTTGATGGGACTGAAGGATACAAAGTACTGGTCCTGGGTGTGTCTGTGAGGGTGTTGCCAAAGGAGATTAACATTTGAGTCAGTGGACTGGGAGAGGCAGACCCACCCTCAATCTGGGTGGGCACCATCTAATCAGCTGCCAACTCAGCTAGAATATAAGCAGGCAGAAAAATGTGAAAAGAGAGACTGGCCCAGCCTCCCAGCATACATCTTTCTCCCATGCTGAATGCTTCCTGCCCTCAAACATCAGACTCCAAGTTCTTCAGTTTTGGAACTCAGACTGGCTCTCCTTGCTCCTTAGTCTGCAGAGGGCCTATTGTGGAACCTTGTGATCATGTGAGTTAATACTTAATAAACTCAAATATATATATATGTATGTATATAGCACTATATGTATATAACTACACACACACACACACACACATATATATAGCATTAGGTCTGTCCCTCTAGAGAATCTTGACTAATACACCACCTTATTAGGTGCCTCAGGTAAAGTCCCTCTCTGGCATCTTCACCAAGTTTACCTTTTTGGGGCTTTTGGCTGAAGAACTTTGTTCCAGTTTGATTCAGTACCTTTTCACTCCTATGCCTTCCCTATACCCTTGCCTCTGCCCAGGGGCCCATAAAGAGACAAGATCATTTTGTTCAGGGATCCCTAGAAGTGGGATGATTCCCCTATGTCTGTGTGGCATCCACCTGACCCTTTCCTGGTATCCTTCCCCGGGAAGCAATGGAACAGAACAGGGGGGCTTATTTGGCCCCTTGCTAGTACTGTATCAGTCAGTAAATAAAGGTTTGATTGTCATATTCAGTTTAACTCATTTTGTAAACTGAATACCTTGATACCTGATTGCTTGACAAAATTAAAAAGGCTGCAAGTGAAAAATGATTTTCAGTAAGGCAGAGTAATTTTAATCAAACCATTTCTACAGAGAAAAGCTATAAAAGTTTAAAGAAATACAAAAACAGCTTTTTGAAGGCACCAGAAATCAACCAAGAGGGTCAGGATTTGAGGGATCTTGAGCCCTAAGTGGTTGGTCACAGTGATGTGAGCCATAAATTCTCTGTCATGTTTTCCCTCAAGGCAGTTGTCATGTCTAAACACCGGGATAACATGGTCGTCAAAGTTGTGGAATCTGAGCTTTCAGCAATCTCATAGGGCTGGGGATATACAAACTAGAAATTGGTATTACCAAGGGCAAAATCCCGGAGCAAAGGAAATCTGAACGAGGAAGTCTGGTGTTCAGCATCACTTCTCCGCAAGGCATTAGCTGCGTCCTAACCTTTGTGAGGCAAGAAGGCCAGAAGGCAGGAGAAAAGGAAAGGTAAGAATTTGAAAAGCTAGGCTGAGCTTCTGGTAATCTCACAGTACTGAGAGAATGAAAATTGGAGCAGACAGCAACAGGGAGTTGAAGCCCTGGTAAAACCCAGATTTTCAGTTGAGAATGTAAAAATGCTACCTCCACACAGCGCACACATTTCAGACACCTTCACAAAGACCAAGCTGCGGGCTTGAGTCACTTGAAAAGCTAACTGGATTAAGGCCATCTTCCTTTACATTAAATATGCAAGGAGAACACAAAACCCTCTCTAGATACAGATAACACCTTAGAGTCTTTGAAAATTCTTGTCCACAGGGTCAGAATTCAGCTTAAAACAAGAACACCAGATATACTTGGAGACAGGACCAAGTAATAACAATCCAATAAGAAAAGAGGGAAAAATAACAAACAAGATATCAAACCAAACAACAGTAAAAAGCAACCATATAATAGAAATAGACTCAGATCTGTAGTTTTCAGATACAGATTTTAAAATAACTGATATTTAATTTTTTAAGAAAAAACTAAGAGGATAATAAATTTTACCAAAGAGCTACATTTACAAAAAATAAGGCTGGGCGTGGTGGCTCACGCCTGTAATCCCAGCACTTTGGGAGGCTGAGGCGGGCTGATCACCCGAGGTCAGGAGTTTGAGACTAGCCTGGCCAATATGGTGAAACTCTCTCTCTACTAAAAATACAAAACTTAGCTGGGAATGGTGGCACATGCCTGTAATCCCAGCTACTCAGGAGGCTGAGGCAGGAAAACGGCTGGAACCCGGTAGGTGGAGGTTGCAGTGAGCTGAGATGGTGCCACTGCACTCTAGCCTGGGAGAAAAGAGTGAGACTCCGTCTCAAAAATAAATTAATGAATAATAAATAAATAAACAAATAAATAAATAAAAATAAAATAATAAAAAAGGGAAATTATTGAACTAAAATACCATTAATTAAATTTTAAAAAGTAATGGGTATAATAGTATATTAGACAAATTATAAGAAAAGATTAATGAATTAGAAAAAGAAGCCAGGACAAAATATTCAGAATGAAGATTTGTTTAAAAGGATGAAAAATACAGAAAAGAGAGTAAGGGTTGATGAACCATACAACAAAAATCTAACAAATGCATTTTGGAGCTTGATGGAGATAAGAGAAAGAAATATGCAATATTTGAAGAGATATTGACTCCCCCCAAATTTATATTTGATGTTAGACTGTGGACTCAAACAGGGTAATCAAAGAAAAATACACATAGGCACACTAGAAAAATACATTAAAAAACTATTAAGGATCAAATATAAAGATGTAGTCTTTAAATAAGCCAAAGAGAACATTATTACTCTTAAAAGAGTAACAAAAGATAGACAACTCATTTGTGAATGAGACTGGATATAGGAAGAAATAAAATGTTATCCGAAATGGGCTAAAATAATATTGTGGACAGCCTAAAATTCTATATCCATCAGTAACATCTGTCAAAAATTAAGGCAAAGTCAACACATTTTCAGGCAAATAAAAGCAGATAAATTTTATGTCAACAATCTCACCCTCATCCAAAATGCTTGAGCAAATTCTTTATGCAAAAATTAGTTGGAAGCACAATAATATGGGAGGTAATCAAAGGCAATACATGTATAAATATGAGTCAATTTAAATTATGTTTGTTGTATGCAAATTAATTAAAATGTATTATATAATTAAAATTTACAAATAAAATAAAGGACAACAGTAGCACATAAATATGAAGGGGATAAATGAAGTTAAAATTTATGAGGTTCTTGCATTGTCCAGGGGGTACTAAAATTTATATCAGAATCAAAATGTTAATGTTTATATGATACAGATTGTACTGTCTAGGATAACCCTAAACTAATAACAACAAAAGTACAATACTCTCGTCAATAGAAATGAGAATATGATAATGATGATAACAATAATAACAATATTTGATTAATGCAAACAAAGGTGAGAAAATAAAACAAAATATAAAATAGAGAATAAAAACACATGAGAAACATAGACATGAATATTATTATGGTAAATATAAACTCAAATATACTACCTATTTCATTAAATGTGGAAAATCTAAATATTAATAATTCAGTTAAAGGATAAAGACTTTTAGCAGGATAAAAACGTTAGTGCTTATAAGAGACACAATTGAAATAAAGAACAGAGAACAAAAGGATTAAAAAAGGTATAAACACTAACCAAAAGAAAACTTGGGTAATTATACTAAAATGAGACATTATAAACTTTAACACAGTAAGTACTACTAGAATTATAGAAAGATATTACATAATGAAAAAAAACAGTCTACAGGAAAGATAATTCTAAATTTGTTGTAATAAAACATTCAAAAAATATAAAATAGATACAAACACTAAAATATTGAAAAAGAATAAAATCATTTTACTAAGTATTTCTTTCATCATAAAACACTATAAAGAGGGAGAAAAGACAAATCTTAGACTGGTAAAAGATTTGGGTACATATATTTATCCAAAAACTAATATCTAGAATATATAAATAACATTTATAAATCAATACGAAAAGGGCAACATCATTAAAAGGGCAGAATATTCAACAGATACTTCACCAAAGAGATATGCAATGTCCAAAAACCATACGAAATGGATCTCAACAGTATTAATCATGAGGAATATGAAAATTAAAACTACACAAAATACTATCTGCCCATCAAGAGAGTAAAAATTACGAGACTGACAATACTAAATGTTGATGAAGGTGTGGGACACTGGACCTCGCAAACACTGCTGCTGGGAAAGTAAATAGTTACAATCATGTTTGTAAACGGTATGGCAATTTCGTCTGAAGTAAAACATATACCTGCTTTATGAACCAGCATATGTACTCCTAGGCGTATTTCCAGAAAATATGAAAGCCTATATAAGCTGAAAGACAATTACCAGAATGTTCACAGAAGATCAAAATTGAAAAAAAAAACTCAATCTGAATATCCAACAGAGAATGAATAAGTACATTTTGGTTTATTCATACAATGAAATACTAAAAAGCACTTAAATTGGCAAGTCCAGAGCTACATGAAACAACATGTATGCATCTCAAAGCCCTGAAAGAAGCAAGATGAAAAAGAGTATGTATTACGTGATTTTCTGTCTATGAAGATCAAGAATTAGAAAATTATTCTAAGGGATTGTGCACAGCGGCTCATGCCTGTAATCCCACCACTTTGGGAGGCCGAGGTGGGCGGATCACAAGGTCAGGAGTTCGAGACCATCCTAACCAACATGGAGAAATCCTGTCTCTACTAAAAATACAAAATCAGTCAGGTGTGATGGTGTGCTCCTGTAGTCCTAGCTACTCAGAAGGCTGAGGCAGGAGAATTGCTTGAACCCGGGAGACGGAGGTTGCAGTGAGCAGAGATCGTACGACTGCACTCCAGTCTGGCAACAGAGCAAGACTCCATCTCAAAAAAAAAAAAAAAAAGAAAGAAAGAAAGAGAGAGAGAGACACAAAGAAAATTATTCTAAGTAACTGAAGTCATCATATTTGGTGGGAGCTTGAATATTGCCTGGAAAGGGGTATAAAGGAGCAAAATTGAGTGCTGAAGATGCCTATGTCGTCCATCTCTTTAGTAGTTACACAAGTATGTGTACTTCATGATATACATACTTGTGAAGTACACAACATGTTGTATACTTCATAATATACCTCAATTAAAATGTACACAGAAAAAATAAGCAGCAAACACAAAACCAAATATATAAACCAGTTAATTTAAACCGTGTTTAGAGTTTGCTTCCAATGCCATGTATGCATTAATCTTCCTGACTGGAAATCTCTGCAAATTCAAACCATACCCAACTATCAAGCCCACTTTTCCATGTAGGCTCCTTGAATCCTTAGATCATTGCATTTTTGTTCTCTCCTTTAAATTTCTTTAATATATATTGTGACATTCATTCACCTCAACTTTTACCACACACTATTCTACAAGTTGCAGAGAAGCAATAAAATAACCCCTAAAATGAATTTTTATTATATTATTCAGTGGGGCAGAAAATCAGTAACTTCCATTTATGTCCAGTGGTAAAATTTAAAAATGACAACCTGGGTACTGCACTGAACCTAGCAACTGTAAATGGCCCCACAAAGCTGTATTCTGCATGTAGGCCTAGGCTGAAAGACTCATCTTTGGATTTTTGAAACTTTGATGATAGAAAACAAACACAAAAAAATACACACTTTACATTTAAATGTGATATGCATTTCTAGTTCTCAAGAAATAGAGATATCAATGTACTTTTAGAAAAGGTTATTTCTTTATATTTGAAAAACAACATTAAGTAAACCAAAATATGTAAATAGATTTTGATTCTCACACAGATGAAATTTTATATTCTGAGTCACAAGGTCTTTTCATCTCCTTGATCCACCTCTCCATGTCAAAATAGCAGCATTTATTTTGCAATTACCAAGCCACATGGTATTTGCACTTATCAAAATGTGTGCTAGAGAAAATAACAAGGGTGGGAAAGAAGCATAAGCATCCTTTATTCCACGTGGTCTCTTGGATAGAGTTTGCATATGAAGGACAGGAGTTGATTGGATGCTTTCAAGAGAGGTTTTGTTAGCTCTGGGCATCAACCCTTCTGCGCTCTGCAGAATACAGCAGAACACTATTCTTCTCATGTTTACCTGGAATCTGCTTCTGCTTGAATATGGAAGATTAGTAGCAACAATGAACAATTGACTTTTCTCATATATTTTATGGAATTATGTATGTTACATAGCAATGCTAGTGGCATCTTTACTTATTTGTACCTTGCTGTCATATTATATTGTCTTATCTGTTCTTACAAAATCTAATATGTATATACTCAAAATAATCGTTTCACTGTTTATCACTGTATTAGTTAGTTCAGGCTGTTGTAACAAAATAACATAGACTTGGTGGCTTAAACCACAGAAATTTGTTTTTTAATCTGTTCTGGACAATGGAAATCTGAGATCAGGGTGCCAGCATGGTTGGGTTCTGGAGTGGGCTCTTTCTTGGCTTGCAGACAGATGACTTTTTGCTGTGTCTTCATGTGGCCTTTGTTCAGTGCATGTGGGTGGCTACAGAGATAGATCTTTCTCTCTTCTTCTTTCAAGTCCACCAATTCTATCAGATTAAGACCCCATCCTTATGACTTCATTAACTGTAATTACCTCCTAAAAGCTTAAACACAGTCATATTTCAGGTTAGGGTTT
This sequence comes from Theropithecus gelada, assembly GCF_003255815.1. Taxonomy (NCBI): domain Eukaryota; kingdom Metazoa; phylum Chordata; class Mammalia; order Primates; family Cercopithecidae; genus Theropithecus; species Theropithecus gelada. Next base: position 102,514,175 of record NC_037677.1, read on the forward strand.
CAGCATAAAAATTTGGGGGAACACTATTTGATCCATAGTGGTCACCTATCTCATATTTACCCCCTGACTACACCTTACCTTTCTTTGCTACAAAATATATTTTCACTACTTGTAAAGAAAATGACAATGGAATTATTAAGTCCTTAGGGAAGGATGACTTTGAGTACAGAGACACTAGAGGTAGAGTGACAGCTGTGAAGCTGCGTCAGTGATAGCTTAGGTACTGATTTAGACTAAGATCATGATTTAGATTAGGATAGATGCAGGCCAAAGGAAAAAAATATTACAAGTCAGAGAGATTTTATACAAATAATTAACTATATTGGACTTCATGAGTGTAAAGCAAAGAAATGTGTAGACTTCAGACCTGACCTGAAACATATGAAGGAATTTAGTGGTTTTTTCTTTTTTCCCAAAAATCTCATAAGTCATTGGAATCAATTCTGAAGGTTTTTCAAAACATTTCTGTAACTTAGAGATTCACATTTCATAATTTCTTAGGATAGATTCCAGGAATCTGTATGTAAAAGCCCCTGGACAATTTGGATAATAATTCAAATTTGGAAAGCACTGTTCAAATTAACAATGACTAAAGAATTTCCCATAGTTTAATATTTACTAAAATATATTCAGCAACATTTCAATTGAAGGAAATACATTTGAATTTCCAGTTAAAAATACATTCTAATATTTGATAGTGCAGTAGGGAAATTAGAGTTAACAATAATTTACTATATATTTCAAATAGCTAGAAGAGAAGAATTATAATGCTCTAATACAAAAAAAAGATAAATGTTTAAGGTCATAGATTTCCCAATTACCCTGATTTGATGATTACACACTGTATACAGGTATCAAAATATCACATGTACCCCTAAAATATGTACAAGTATTATATATCAATTAAAAATAAAAATAAGGTGAACATGAACATAAATAGTTCAAATCATTCCTAGATATTTTTGGACATTATTCGGTTTCTAAGAATCTCATTTTAAGAGAAATTTGCAGATATTTTGATTTTTTTCCTGTAGAACCTATTTTTCAACAGTATAAGCAAAATATCTTACAGGAATTTGTATCTTTATTTGTGTTTTATTTCAACTTGTCAAAGCAGCTTTATAAATGCTGTTTAGTTTGCTACTCACAGCCTGGAAATTAACAGCCAAAGTCTTTGAGCATTTATGCATAACCACGTACTATGCTGAACACTTTGAATATATCACCACATTGAATCCTTCCAACGACCCAATAAATAGATATAATCAATGTCTTGCTATTAGACCAGTAGGTTCAACCCCTGAGGCTTACAGAAACCAACAAATTGTTCAAATTGACAAAATTGGTAAGTGGTGAAGTCAAGTCTCAAGCACACAAAATTGGGCCATCAACTGAGGATTTTACCATTATACCAGTTATATATCCCACTTTAATTAAAGACACAGTCAACATGTGACACTTATGTTGTAGTTTGAGGACAATGGGAGCAATAATGTTGTAGTTTGAGGACAATGGGAGCAATAAGCTAAAGCCATCGACATATATTTATAGAAAACCAGTGTACTTTTCACACTTCCATATTTTAAAATATGTAGTTCTTTCTCCCCAAAATATCTGTTTTGGAAAGGTGAATGTGATGAAACCCAAATCATGCTTCAGACATCCATCAAAACAGGGCAGAGTGTTCATACCTTTCTAGAATGAAGATGATGTACTGGGTGTCCATTAGTAGCTTCCTCCAAGAGAGTGAAGAATCTACAATTGCCCCAGTATGGTCCAAATTTGGGGACTGGAGAGATGAGGCTGTCAATGAATGTAATAAGGGCCTTGTTCTGCAAATGCCCCTGAAGTTAACTAAAGTCTAGATGACAGCACCATTACTGAGGGCTCTGAGACCGCAACAGTCTATACTTGCTTGCGTTCTCTGGCATTACACAACATAACTACTCATGGGCCTCCTGCCCCCAGCCCTTCTCTCCCAAAAGCTTTGGACTTGGCTTAGCTAAGCCTACTATTTTGTTCATAGGGGAAATAAAGAGTTCTTTGTATTGTTATTAGAGACAAAAAAACAAAAGGAGAGAAAGCTGGACCTTAGACTTGGCCCCAGAGTCTGTCTGTACTCTAATGCAAGCTCTTGTTAACAGGCACTTATGAGTTTTTGGTTTTACCCATATCTTAAGTAGAAATAATTCTTCTTTCACACAAATACCTATTAAAAAGCAGGATACACAGAGTGTCACTTAGTCACCAAGAAATGTATTTGGGAGGCCCTTGCACTGTAATAATAAATAACACTTATCAGATTCTTTGCCAGGCACTGTTTCTTATAGGCATTTTGCTTGTACTATGTTATTTTACTCTCATTACAACCCAACAAGATTAACACCACTTGTAACTCCATTGCACAGATAGAGAAAAAGGTCCAGAGCTATTATAATAGTTAAGTAATAAAGCCATGATGAAAACCAGGAAATGTGTTACTAGAACCGGTCTTCTTAACCACTCACCTATACTTAACCTCTCCAGACTTTGGGCTGTGTTTCGACTCACTTTAGCAGGCTGCTAACATCAAATGTTTAAATATATTGAGCTACTTCTGAAAGACGTGTTCTCTGCCAAGTGCTGTCGATAAGCAGTTTTCAGGCTACTCTAAAGTGAAGTAGATTAATACAGGTAAGGATGTGAGAGAGATACAATCAATCTCTATCAACTTCACATATGAACCCCTAATAGATGAGAAAACTTGTTGTTACTCTGTGGAACATCTGTGCTCTTTGTGCATCGTTAAAATGCCCTCTCATTATTAATGCTCTGATCTGCCTCCACTTGTTTTCCCAATTCCATCAAATAGCTAATCACTATGGTTTTAACTTATTTTAACTTAAACAATTTAAAGGCAATGATGTTCTGGAAAAAAACCCCAGAAAGTCAAGTCAATAAAAGCAATAGAACAAAATCATCATTCCCCAAACAATGCTATAGGGGAATACTTCAGTTTCTATTTTATTGGAAACAATGATCAAGTGAAAATCATTCCTTAATGCACTGAAAGTCTACCTATAGCTGTGCAATTTCCAATTCTATCTGGCTCTGTTCCTTAAAACATGGGTGCTTTTGAATGAAGACAAAGCCCTCAAGGCTAGTGAAAGGCATTGCAAAAAAACTGCTTTTTCTATCATTTCCACCTGTAGGAGAAGACTAAGTCTCATATATGGCAGGACAGAGTCAAACGGGATATTATTTTCTTAAATAAATTATAGTTCTCATCATTCCTAGATATTTTGGGAAATTAAATGTGTGGTGTGATAAAATAAACATGTAACTATATTCTAAATTTCTTTACTTTATTGAGAACTCTTATGAGTTACGAATTAAATTTGTTTGTTTGAGACAGGGTCTTGCTCTGTTGCCCAATCTGGAGTGCAGTGGCGAGATCGTGGTTCAGTGCAGCCTTGACCACTGGGCTCAAGTGATCCTCCCACCTCCACCTCCTGGGTAGCTGGGACTACAGGCTTGTGCTACCATGCCCTGCTACTTTTTTGTATTTTTTTTTGTAGAGACAGAGTTTTGCCATGTTGCCCAGACTGATCTTGAACTCCTGGGCTCAAATGATCTGCCCTCCTCAGCCTCCCAAAGTGCTGGGATTACAGGCGTGAGCCACCAGGCTTGCTCAAGTATTTTGTATATTTTCTGAACAACGGCTCATAGTAGGTGGTCAACACATTTTTTTTTTATGGGGGAATTGAACTTTCTTAGTCTCCATATGCCTTCCTACAGTATTATCTGGTAAAGATGCATTGAACACTTATTTTATGCCAGGCACTGATGCCACATTTATTATTGAAGTTCCTTATGTGCTACTCATAAAAGAGGTTAATGATACAACTTTAAAAGATACATTTTATTGTGTATATTTAAGGTATACAACATGATCTTATACTATATACATAATAAATATGTAATATATATAGTAAAATAGTTCCTATGGTAAAACAAATTCACATATACATCATCTCCCATAATTACCCATTTCCCTACCCCTTGGCAAGAGCAGCTGCAATCTATTCATTAATCAAAAATTCTGAATGCAATACACTATTACAGGCATACCTTGGAGATACTGATTTGGTTCCAAACCACCCACGATAAAGCAAATATTGAAATAAAGCTAGTCACACTATTTTTTTTTTTTTGGTTTCTCAGTGAATACAAAAGTTGTTTTCGGAATATTGTAATCTATTAAGTGTGCATTAGCACTATGTCTAGAAAAACAATATACATATCTTAATTAAAAATGCTTTATTGCTAATGATCATCTGAACTTTCAATGAATTATAATCTTTTCCATATGGAGAGAATTGCCTCAATGTTGATAGCTGCTGACTGATTAGGGTGGTGACTGATGAAGGCTGGGATGACTGTGGCAATTTCTTAAAATAAGACAATGAAGTTTGCTGCCTCTATTGATTGGTCTTTTCATAAGAGATTTCTCTGTAGCATGTGATGCTGTTTGTTGACATTTTATCCACAGCAGGACTTTTTTCACAATTGGAGTCAATTCTCACAAAACCTGCTGCTACTTTATGAACTAAGTTGATGTGATATGCTAAATTCTTTGTTGTCATTTTGACAATGTTTACATAATCTTTACCAGGAGTAGATTCCATCTCAAGAAACCACTTTCTCTGTTCATTCATAAAAAGCAATTCATCATCCATTAAAGTTTTATCATGAGATTGTAGCAATTCAGTGATATCTTCAGGTTCCACTTCTAATTCTATATCTCTTGCTATTTCCACCACATATGCAGTTATTTCCTCCACTGAAGTCTTAAACTCCTCAAAATCATCCACAAGGATTGGAATTAACTTATATCAAACTCCTATTAATGTCGATATTTTGACCTCTGTCCATAAGTCATGGATGTTCTTAATAGCATCTAGAATAGTGAATCCTTTGCAGCAAGCTTTCAAATTATTTTGACAAGATCCATCAGAGGAATCACTACCTATTGCAGCCACAGCCTTATGAAATGTATTTCTTAAATAAGACTCGAAAGTTGAAACTACTCCTTGATCCCTGGGTTACAGGAGGGATGTTGTGTTAGAAGGCATGAAAACAACATAAACTTCCTTGTAGATCTCCATTAGAGCTCTTGGGTTACTAGCTTTATTGTCAATGAGCAATAATATTTTGAAAGCATTTTTTTCCCCTCTGAGCAGTAGGTCTCAAAGTATGCTTAAAATATTCACAAAACCATGCTGCAAACAGATGTGCTGTCTTCCAGGCTATGTTGTCACATTTATAGAGTACAGGCAAAGTAGATTTAGCATAATTCTTTGGGGCCCTAGCATTTTTGGAGTGGTAAATGAGCATTGGCATCAACTTAAAGTCACCAGCTGCATTAGTCCCTACAAAAAGAGTTAGTCTGTCCCTTGAAACTTTGAAGCCAGGCATTGACTTCTCCTCTTTAGCTATGAAAGTCCTAGATGGCCTCTTTCTTCACTATACAGCAATTTAGTCTCCATTGAAAATCTGTTGTTTAGTGTAGCCACCTGAATTGATTACAGTAGCTGGATCTTCCGGATAACTTGCTGTAGCTTCTACTTGAGCATGTGTTCTTTCAGTTTGCACTTTTATGTTGTAGAGATGGCTTCTTTCCTTAGCCATTATGAACCAACCTCTGCTAACTTTACACTTTTCTTCTGCATTTTCCTCACTTCTGTCAGCCTTCATAGAACTGAAAAGAGTTACAGCCTTGCTCTGGATTAGGTTCTGGCTTAAGAAAATGTTGTGCCAACTAGAGAGTAGACGTTGTAGGGAGGAAGAGGATCAGTAAAAAAATAATGGGTACTAGGCTTAATACCTGGGTAATGAAATAATCTGTACAACAAACGCCCCCCTAAGACACAAGTTTACCTATATAACAAATTTGCGCATGTACCACTGAACTTAAAATAAAAGTTAAAAAAGGAAAATAGGTTTTTAAAATCCTGATAAAATAAAGACTTTCCAAACATACAAAACAAAACATACAAAAACTAAAAGAAATCAACAGCAGACTCTCATGAAAAGAAGACGTTGTGACTGGTTTGATCTTCTATTCAGAGCACTGAAACTTTCTCCATATCAGCAATGAGATTGTTCCACTCTCTTATGTGCGTTCACTGCAGTAGCACTTTTAATTTTCTCCAAGAACTTCTTTGCATTCACGACTTGGCTAACTGTGTGGTAGAAGAGGCCTAGAGTTTTAGCCTGTCCCAGCTTTCAACATGCCTTCTTCACTAAGCTTAATGATTTCTAGTTTTTGACTTAAAGTGAGAGGCATGTGATTCTCTCCTTTTACTTGAACACTTAGAGGCCATTGTAATGTGTAAACTGGCCTAATTTCAATATTGTTGTATCTCAAGATATAGGGAAGTCCCAGGAGAGGGAGAGAAATGAGGGAACAGCCAGTTGGTAGAGAAGTCAGAACATACACAACATTTACCCATTACGTTTGCTGTCATATGTGGGCAAGGTATTCTGTGCCCCAAAACAATCTGTAACATCAAAGATCACTGATCGCAGATTATCATAACAGATATACAAATAAAATTGTTTGAATTATTGTGAGAATTAACAAACTTAGACAAGAGAACAAAGTGACCACATGCTGTTGAAAAAACGGTGCCAATAGACTCACATGATGCAGAGTTACAATAAATTTCCCACTTGCAAAAAAAGGCAATATCTGTGAAGTGCTGTAAAATGAGGTATGCCTTTATGAACTGTAGTCCTCATGCAATATGCTTCTTTCTGCATCTGGCTTATTTTACTTAGCATAATGTCTTCCATGTTCATCCATGTGTGCAAATGGCATGATGTCCAGCTTTTTAAAAGGCTAAATAATATTCCATTACATATATATCTATATCTATCTATCTATCTATCTATCTATCTATCTATCTATCTATCTATCTCACATTCTTTATCCATTTTTCTATCAATGGACACTTAGATTGTTTCCCTGTCTTGCCTATTGCGAATTACGCTGCATTAAACATTAGAGTGCACATATTTTTACAAGGTGATGATTTTATTTCCTTTGTTATATACTCAAGAGAGGGATTGTTGAGTCACACAGAAATTTAATTTTTAACTTCTTTAGGAACCTCTATACTATTTTTCACAATGGTTACATCAAACTACATTCCCACCAACAGGGCACAAATATTTCCTTTCCTCCACACCCTCACCAACACTTGCTCTTTCTTGTCTTTTTTCATAATAGCCATCATAATGGATATGTGGTGATATTTCACAGTGGTTTTGATGTGCATTTCCCTAATGATTAGTAATTTTGAGCAGATTACACACACACACACACACACACACACACACACCTATTGATCATTTTTATATCTTCTTTAAAGTAATGTTTATTCAGGTCCTTTGCCCATTTTTAAAATTGGGTTATATGTTTTCTTACTATTGAATTGCATGCATTCTTTATAAATTTTGGATATTAACCCCTCATCAGATGTATAGTTTACAAATATTTTTCCCCAATTTGAAGGTTGTTCTTTTTATTTTGTTGAGTGTTTTCTTTGGAGTGCAAAAGCTTTTAAGTTTGATGTACTCTCATTTTTTTTGACATGCCTTTTAAATATTCAGTGAGATGTGGGTGTCTAAAACTGGAAAATTTTCAGAAAGCCTATTTGGGCAGCACAAACAGGTAAGGAAAAAGCATAGTATGTCTTGGAGATAAAGAAATGTACACAGAGAGACTAGGATTGAGTATCTAAGATAAACATCTCAAAAGCACATGTTCACAGTGTTCAGGGGCTAAGGAAGTAAGAATATGTGGTGGGTAAAAGCACAGGCTATAGGATTTAAAGATGGCACAGCCAAAACTAAGCAGACTGTGGTATGTTGGCAAAGTACAAAAGTCTCTCAGCCACAGTTTCCTTATATGAAAGTAGAGATAATAATATCTTTCTCAAACAGTTGCTGGGAAGACCAACCGAGCTAATGTATAAAGATGTTAGTACATTTGCTAGCTCACCTTAGCAGCTCCTATTAGTTGAATCATTATAATTTCCAAATTGTGCATGACAGCTCTATTCTGTCAAGAACCTGACATTCATTTTAATATAAAAGAATGATGATGACATTGAAGATTAAGGTGAAGCAGAATTATAATTCAGAGGCCTTTTTTAAAACAAAGAAACAAACAAAAAATTACTGCTGAGCACTTTTGTTTACACTTTGGTTCTAAAGCTATGGCACCATATTCAAAATGTGTCCTCTTTTCTACAGTACCTCTCAAACAAGGAAGGCATCCAGATTAAACCATCCCCAACTCCACATGTAGATAAGGGAGGCAGTATTGTCTGTAGCAGAATATCTGAATTCAGATCGTGGTTCTGTCATTTATTAATTCCTTGCACTTGGGTTACTCTTCCAAATGCTCTGGACTTCAGCTTCCTTATTTTTAAATTGTGGATTAAAGCAGCCCTCATTGAGAAGTATCATGAAGATCAGATAATGTATAAAAATCACATCATAATTCCTGTCTTGTGGGTCTTCAATATACAGACAGTATGACTGCTGCTGTAGGGCTGTCACTAGTACTCTGGTTCTCTTTCTATCTGGACTCACAGAGTACTGTAATTCCCCACCTAGGTGACTATTTCAGTGAATGAAATAGAGGTGGAAGTGCCCTGTTATTTCTAGGTAGAAGCTTTAAGGGCATGGGTGTGCTTAATCCTGCTGTCTTTCATCCTCTGCCACAGTGATCAGCACATCATTGAAAGAAGGGGATGGTTCATCAGCCTAGAATCAGAACAGAATGATGTGGAACAGTGCTCCCAGCTGACTCTCAAAAAGTGGGTCTTTGTTTTAATCCACTGAGATTTGAGCTTTCTTTGTTACTGCAGCCTAAACCAACTTATTCTTTCTGATATTATTATTATTATCATTGTTAATAGGAACCTCATCTTTGCTTCTGAGTTCTTTCCAAAAAAATGAAAAGAAAGTTACTACCTGTTTGATGAGCTAACAGTCTTTTGAGCTGCTAGTTAATAATAATATAATAATAATGGTTAAGCATCAACTTTTGAAGACTTATTCTATCATGAAGTCTGCTCTACACAATTTCCGTATGTAATCAGATTTAATCCTCACTATGATTCTATCACGTAAGTACAATTGTCCAGTTTGCACAAGAGGACTTTGAGGCTGAAAGTGGAGTTTGAATCTTGACCCGCCCGTCCACTCACTTAATTGTACTGTCTGGACCAAATTACTTAAATTTTTGGTCCTATTACAAAGCATTTCCTTTCTGGGTCTAAAAGGAAACCTAGCAGTATTGCATAATTTAAATATGAGAAGGTCAAAGAAAATTAAAAACAACAAAACTATTTGGAAATTTATTTGTTTCTCCCTTATTGTTCATAAAATTGAAATAGATTCCGTTGATTTTGTTTTAGCCATTTTTTTGACTTTTATTTTCCTTTCATTTTTCTCTCCTTTTTTGTTTTTTTCTAACTAGCTCCTTTTTTTTGTCAGGGACAACAAACTAACTCTTGATTTGGGCCTGTAGTGACTGAAGGGATTAGCTGCTCACAGCAGAAGATAATTCATTTTGATTTTCTCTTATCTGCCTCTTATTATCCATGCTTTTCTTTTGTTAAAGATCTTTTTCTCTTCTCTTTCTTTTTCTTTTGGAGAGGAAGTCTTGCTCTGTGGCCCAGGCTGGAGTGCAGTCGCACAATCTCGGCTTACTGCAACGTCCGCCTCCCAGGTTTAAGTGATTCTATTGCTTCAGTCTCCCGAGTAGCTGGGATTACAGATGCGTCTGCCACCATGTCTAAGTAATTTCTGAATTTTTGGTAGAGACGGGGTTTCACCATGTTGGCCAGCCTGGTCTCAAACTCCTAACCTCAAGTGATCTGCCCGCCTTGGCCTCCCAAAGTAGTGGGATTACAGACAAGAGCCACCACACCCGGCCTGTTAAAGGTCTTTTCTAACTAAAGGGTGGTAACTTAATAGAAATAATGGCAGGACTTCCTTCTATCCTACTTATCTCTAAGGAGATATAAGCAGCTAAAAACAAAGAAATACAGTTTTCATTTTTTGGACTGGTTGTATACTATTCTCAACTTCCTACTTGTAAAGATGTACATCCTTACCAAGCGTGGACCATACTGTGCCCTCGATATGGGATGAGTGGGGCTCAGGGATGTTCAAAGGGCATGGAGAAAACATCATTGTCCCCAGAGGGAGGAGTAGTCACAGGGAAGAGAAACTCTGGTGGAGAACTCCAGACTCCATAATTCAGGAATTAAAACCAGACTGGGCTGGGTGGGGTGGTTCACGCCTGTAATCCCAGCACTTTGGGAGGCTGAGGCGGGCGGATCACGCGATCAGGAGATCGAGACCATCCTGGCTACCATGGTGAAACCTCGTCTCCACTAAAAATACACACACACATAAAAAAATTAGCCGGGCGTGGTGGCGGGTGCCTGTAGTCCCAGCTACTCAGGAGGCTGAGGCAGGAGAGTGGCCTGAACCAGGGAGGCGGAGCTTGCAGTGAGCCAAGATGGCGCCACTGCACTCCAGCCTGGGCGACCAGAGCGAGACTCCATCTCAAACAAAACAAAACAAAACAAAACAAAAAACAAAAAACAGACTCTGGGAGGTCTCTGGCCTGGCCAGGGGCATCCCTAGGCACTATCAGGGCATCATGTTTGTTACGAGACTTTCTTTCATTTTTTCGGTCTTTTCTCTGCAATTGTCCTTTTCCTCAGGCTTAAAAATAGACCTTAGATTCTCATACCCTAAAAACAAACAAACAAATAAACAAACAAAAAAATAAGAAGAAGATATATTTAGTTGGTGGTGAAAGTATCAGAAAGGAATAGTGTTGACTAGCCTGACTTGAGAGAAATATTTAATAATGTCTGTTGTTAAACAAAATAAACCGGATTATGTATGAATGGTCTGGTTTACTGCTGCACTTAAGATATAAAAATATATCTACTGTCATCTTTCTCAGATAACCTCTGCAATGCAAAAACACTGGAATGAAAAACTGTTCCTGTGGTTAGGAGGAGGCAAGGAATATGTCCACACTGGACAGACACATCACATTTATCTGTCAACCATGTGCAGATACCTCAAAAATAGCCTAACATGAACATCCAAAATCTCCCTGAGAGAAGTGAGGGGAATTTGGTTTTGATACATCCTTTTTCTTTTCTCTTGAGAAGAGAGAAAGTTGCCTTTTACCCGAAAGAAAACCAGGTTTTCTGAATGGCTGTTCTCTGGAAGCGGAGCTCAGCAGAAGTATGTCAGCAAAGCCACACTGATTGTTCTCCTGCTTCTCTTTTAAGGGTTGTAACCCTGATCTTCCTCACTCACCAACTCATTTTACTCAGACAAGCAGAGGAGTCTAAAGCCATGGAAACCCAAGAGAGTGACACCAGGAGCCGGTCACAGGCATGGCTCACAAGGACTCTTCAGTGCTCATTGGGCCCTCTTTGTTTTTTTCCTTAAGATAAAGTCAACAGATCTGCCACAGAATGTTTACCAGGGAGAGAAAATTCTCTGGATAAAAACTGTACAGTGTTATTCCAGTTATGGTAGTGAGGCTATATTGACAAATAAATACCCTTTCTTCTCCAAATTTCTGAATAAGCAAAAATGGAGAGGACCTTAGAATTTAAGCTTTGACATCTCTAGGGGATTCTACTGCATAACTATATTTAGGAACCAGTGGTTTAATCCAACCCTCTAAAATAATCTTGGATTTCCTTAACCGTATCCGTAAAACCGGTCACTTAGACACTGTTTAAATTTCTTGTAATAGGACATAGAATACATTTTGATCTGGTACATTTTATTTTTGATAGATACTCTTGACAAAAGATCTTCCTTTCCATGATTTAATCATACTTTTGAAGTGTTACCTTATGATTTTTACACTTGGATGTGTTTTGGGAAAAATGAATCCGCAAATGTATTTGAGGAAGAAAACTTCGAAGTTTCCATCTGAAACTCTGGAAGGAAGCAGTAGCGTTAACTTAATGTGAGGCCAATGCAGAAAAGGCAGCTCTAAAAGCCCCACAGTGTCGAAATAATTTCACAGACAGCTAGATTTTCCTGTGTCCCTAAGAAAGGTTCAGCCAAAGCCTGGCTGAGAGAGAGTTGATGTATCCTGAAGGGTGTATACAAGAGCTGAAAAGTTCTGTGGATCATAAAACTGAGCACAAAATGGAGATACGAACATTTTACTGGACATACCCATTCAGTGACCAAAGTAGTTAATTATCAGCAAATGGCTACCTTAAACAGAGGATGAAATACATGTCTCTCCCCTTGACTCTCAAAAAACCAAGATTCTAGACAAACCACACAAAATGTAGTTGTGAACATAAGGAAAAGAAGGGAGATGGGAAAAATGCTGATTTCACCGAACTGAAGTTGAAATAACTGAGAAGACACAGAAGCGCCTGGATTTACCCAGAAGTGACAAAAATTATACATTCTGACATCAAATTCACGTTACGACATTAAGTAGAAGTTCAATACAGAGGTGGAGTTTCAGAAAGATAAAACAATGAAGATATTAATTATATTTTCTTTTTATTTGTTTGTACATCTAAATATATATGGATCTTGAAAAAATGTTACAGTTGCTACGTATTGAATTAAATTGAACTCCCTTAAATTTCTCTTTACTTATATTTATTGTAACTTCTGGAGTCACTAAAAATATCATTTTCCACATGATAGCTCCTCTCCTATAGAACTTAAAGAAAACTTATCCTTCCTCTGAGTCATATCTTTTCCAGGATGAAGATGATCACAATAATCTGGCTTATAATTCTATTTCTTATTTCCTAAAGCTTTCAGTGTCTCAGTTTCTATTCTGCCTATAATGATTTTAGACAATCCTCATAGAAAACTGGATTATGAACTTTTCCTTAGGGGTTTAAAAACAATAAAGCCTTAGCCCCCACCTCCAAGACTTTTTAATTCAGCTGGTCTGGAGTGATGCCCAGATTGGAGTGGTTTTTACAATGTTAGATTTGATAATAATATGAAAATTCTTAGAGATTAAAACTCAGAATTGAACTTAATGAAAAAGACGTGGGCAGGGTAGGCCTACATGATTATTTCCCTTTGCCTGGTTGTCACTTGTTCATCAAGGCTGCTGAATATGGACATTTTCGCTTGGCAGCCACCTGTCTGATTATATCACCCAGTCACCCATCCTATGCCTCCTTTTCTGCTGATGAAGTTATTTGTTCACTTAAACCAGTATTCATTAAGAGTACTCTTGGTGTCCACAGTGTTTCACATACTGTTGCTGTTAGTGCCTTACGCATGTTATGGAGGAATTTATGGTCTGGCAAAGGCCCTACTGATAGATAACTTCAGTGCAATGAGGCAAGTGCTATGACATAAAAAACTATTCCAGGGATGTTGGAGAAGCACAAAAAAATGGGCATTTACCACATTTGGGCATGGAGACAATGTAGGGATGTTGAAGAAATAGCATGAGTCAAAGCAGGAGGAGCATCTGAAGCTAAAAAATCCTGGGCTGCAGGCCGAGAAGCATAAACCATGTGCAAATCATTTCTGGAACAGCTGATTATCAAAATACCATGCCTTCAATACAAGAAATAAACCCTGGCCCCAGGGTAATTTAACTAAGTGTAACAATCTCAAGTTCATGGTCTATGTAGCAGGACATTATCACTTGTGTCTTTTAGATCAGTGTTCCACAAACTGTAATGATGCACATACTAATCTCCAAATGTGGCAAATGCCCCCGCCCCCTTTTTCGTGCTTCTCCAACATCCCTGGAATAGTTTTTTATATCATAGCACTTGCCTCATTGTACTGAGGTTATCTATCAGTGTGGCTTGCCAGACCGTAAATTCCTCCATAACATGGTTTTTACCTATATCATCTTTGGTTCATACCGATATCATCTGAGATGTTGGTAAAATGCAAATTCTGATTCCATAAGTCTGGAATGAAGTCTGGGACTCTATATTTACAACAACCTCCCTCATGGTACTGATATTGCTGATACCAGAGCACATATTAAATAGCAGAGTACTATAGAAACACCACAAGCAAAAGAAAGGCTTCATGTTCTGAATCTGGGTAGCAAAAAGGTAACTAAATTGCAGAAGATAAATTAACAGAGCACAGAGTTGGAAGTTCCCTGCTTCAATCCCTCTCTTACCTCTTCAGAACAGTAAGAAAGGAAATTTCCATCAATTGATCTTAATTTGCTGCCAAATCATCATCAACACAAATTACTAGAGAAATTCAGTACATAAAAGAATGCTTATTCGTTTGGTAATGGAGCCTAAGTAGGCATCTGTGCTACCCATCCATCACTTGCTTCTCTTGTCATCATCTCTAAGGTATAGTTTAACCAATGTTTCTCCTGTTTCACACATGAGTCCATTTCTACGAGGGAAGTTACAAATAGAAAGTGTAAATATGGATCTGGTATGTGATTTTAAAAGACTGCCTGCCAGTCCTACTCATTCAGCTTCTATTCTCTCTGGTTAATTTATCCTACATGGGGATTCATGTGCATGCCAGGGAATATTGGAACAGATTGAAACAAAGCCTTCCATTCCAGTTTCACTGCAGATTTCAAGTACCAGTGTGAGAGATGGCTTGGGTAAAATGCTCCCAGAAGTCTGCATCAGTTCACATTGGGAAACCTACTCAATTTCAGATAAATCAAATGTTTAACAACATGTCACTGTTTGAAACTCAACTGCTTCTATGGTCTCACAGGCTCGTTCTGGTGCTCTGTTCCTTTTTCCACAGATAGTAATATTATTCCTATTATTCTGCTTGTCAGCCAGACTTGTGCTGCGTCATAGATAGAATTTTACTAAAATTTACTTGTGTGACCTGTGTTCTAAGCATAATGAGATTAGTGCTTTATTAGGTAGTGAGCTCCAGAAGCACTGATGGAATGTCTTAGAGGTGTAGAAGTCTGGTCCATATCCTAGATCTGTTGCATTGGAGTCTCTTGCCAATTAAGAAAAAAAAAATCCCACAGTTGATTCCATGGCAGACTCATATTTGAGAACCCCTGGATTAGACATAATAAGATTTTCGAAGAATATGTGTTTTGGATACTGAAATTGAAGGCAGAGGATTTTCTTTTCGCAAGAGCTATAAGACCAAAGTATATATTGGACGACATTTTATAAGCAGTCTAGGACTGAGAGTTTAAGGTCAGGATTGGCATTCTGCAGATACTTTACCCTGCTAGAACACATTCAAAGCAAAAGTGATAAAATCTTATAGCACATTAATATAGAGAAGCTATCCAATTTTCTACCTGCAGGACATAGAAAATGGTGATAAGCAAATAAAGACCATTCCTGAGTGACCAAACTAAAGTTCCTTTACAATGGCCTTCCAGGTTTTTTGTGCTGATTAAATGATTGATGTGGATAAAAATCTCTTGCACAGGGCAAAACATATAGCTGGTGCACACTGAATGTTATTTCCCTTTCACATATGTAAAGGCAAAAAAATAAAATAAAATGCAAGTGAAACTCAAACTAGGTCCAAAATTCTCAACTGCATCAACATGACAAACCAGGAGTAAGTACTAATACACAGTACGTCAGTCTATATTTAAGACCATAGTGAGCACAGAGGCTAGGGAGTCCCTGAACCTAATTAAGCTTTTAACTTCATTTCTGTTTCCCTGTTGTGCAGAAATGGCTGATCAAAATTAGGTTGCAATATTTTGACATAAGAATAATGACTTCCTGACAAAGATTCCTAAAATGCAAATGGAAATGAATATGCTACAGTGAAATTCCAGTAGCACTCTGAGATCACATTTCATCTCTTCAGCTTCAGTTCATTGCAGGTTAAGTTGCTCTAGAAAGAGTATAAACTACTTGAGTTCAGGAGTTCAAGACCAGCCTGGGCAACATAGTGAGACCCACATCTCTACCAAAAAAAAAAAAGTGGGGCATGGTGGCATGCCTATATTTCTGGCTAATCCAGAGGCTGAGGTGAGGGGATTGCTTGAGCCAAGTCAGGAATGTGAGGCTGTGGTGAGCTATGACTGTGCCAGTTCAGCCAGGGCAACAGAGATAAACCCTATCTCTCATAGAAAAAAGAAAAAAAAAAGAAAGAAAAGGAAAGGAAAGGAAGAAGGAAGGAAGGAAGGAAGGAAGGAAGGAAGGAAGGAAGGAAGGAAGGAAGGAAGGAAGGAAGGAAGGAAGGAAAGAAGGAAGAAAGGGAAAAAAAAAAAAAAACCAAAGGGAAAAAACTGCAAGCAAGGTATGAAACAAGGTTTGTAGAAGGGTCAGGTAAAAGAATGTCTGACCTGACGTGACCCATTTAGAGGTCTCCTCCTTTTTCTCCCCCTTCTTTTCCTTCTTCCTTCCTATGCCCACCTCCAATATTGTAATGTTTTGCTCCTCTTTAAGTCTTAATACTTAGAATTCCTGGCTTTTCTTAAATTATTACTGAGATTTTTCAGTCACTCTAGAAATAATATTTAGAAACATATATTTCTGGTACCTAATATTTACTATTTAGAATGTTAGAGCAAAATGTCCCAAAATGCTAGGATCTACCCTCCAGATGCTTTGTGAAAAGCTGGCTCCCATATCGCATATGTCTGAGAAATATTGCACTGATTTTCCCTTTGGAGCTTCACAAAGCAGGGAGACAAAGCAAAAGTTTACCATGGTTTTACTCATCATTTTACAAATTAATTTGACCATGGAGTCTTTTCTTTAGAAAATACCTCCTGACACGTGATTTGCTTTGCAGAACTGCTTTTGGAAACACTTGTTTAGGTATCAGATAAAGATGGATTAGATTATCAATTCCCCTGTAAGTTATGAGATCTAAATGAATCAAGGCACTATCTCTCCTTCACCCTGCTATTTTTACACTCTTTAATAGAAAAGAGCAAAATGAAAGTCAAAAAACATCGTTCCATTTTCATAACATTTTCAGTATTGTTGTTGAAGAGTATGATGAAATTTCCCAGTGTTATAAGTTGTGTAAAGATGTGCTTTACTATATTTTTCACTCATCGTGTTGAACATTTACTTTATGGCACCTTTCTTTCTTTTAATAAAATTTTTATTTTATCCCAGGTAAAATTTACAGAAATACTATGAAGTAGTACAGAAGTCCCTTGTACATTCTACAGCCAGTTGCCCCTATTATTATTATACAATAGTATGGTATGTTTGTATCAATTAATAAAATAATATTGATACATTATTATTAACTAAAGTTCATGCTTTTTCTTTAGATTTTCTCAGTTTTTCCCTAAAGTCCTTTTTCTGTTATAGGATTGCATTCACCTAGTCACATTAATGTAATTCACATTACCCCTAGTCATATCTTAAAGTTCTTTCAGCTGTGATAATTTCTCAGACATTTCTTGTTTTTTGTGACTGACAATTTTGAGAAGAGCGCTGGTTAGATATTTTGTTGACTGATCCTAAGTGGGGATTCTTCTGGTGCTAGTCTTGTTTTGGGGAAGAAGACAGACATAAAATACTATTTTTTATCATATCATATAGAGGGTTCATATTAGCAGCATGTCTCATTATTGTTGATGTTAACTGTGATCACATGGCTTGATATAGTATTTGTCAGGTTTCTTCACTGTACAGCTTTGATATTTTTTCTCATTTTCCATACTGTTCTCTTTGGAATAAAGCCACTATGCCCAGCTTATATTTAAGAACTGAAAAGTTATGTTCAAATTCCTTAAGGATGAGTATTTATGTAAATTATTTAAACTCTTCTGTAGGAAATATTTATCTACTCTGTCATATTTATGTATTTATTCAATCATTTATATGAAAATATGAAAAAAATGGATATTTATTTTATTATTGGGGTTATAACCCAATATTCGTTTTCTCTTGATGCTCAAAATATTTGGTCACTGGGTCTCTTTCAGTTGTCTTCTATCTCCCTTTAACATACCCCTATCATCGTGAGTGTACACGTGCATGTGTGTGTGTTTGAGCACTTCCTTACTTTCTGGCACTATGATGGTCCAGGCATATTTTATATATTTCTGGCACCAGACCTAGAATACCCCATTTTTTTCAAAGAGCCCTTGTTCTTCTTTCTAATGAATGCTATTAGAAACCAAGATCTAGGCACTAGATATGTTTGTTGTACTAGTGTGAGGTTGTTTCTAGGCACTCTCAGCTAACAGAGCATGAAGATAGATGTGTGGGTTCTAAACCTGCATATACACATGTGTGCACATGCACACACACACACTTATCTCAGTATTGATATTTATATTTAACTAAACATGAGTTTATAATGATGTTTCTAACCCTAAGCCATTACCATTACTACAATGATCATTTCAGTCCCTTGCTCTTGCTTATCTGTAAGTTCCCATTCCAAAAGTGAGAAACCTGGCTCCTATCATCTATCATTTATTTATGAAATGGTTAATTCCAATACTTGTGTATAGTGATTTCAGAATTATTAACCTGTATCTCTGGGGAGGGGGAGGACTTTATCAATGAGAGTACAGTACTTATATATAGTTTCTTTTACCTTTTCTTTTCTTTTTTTTTTTTTAATTTATTTATTATTATTATACTTTAAGTTGTAGGGTACATGTGCATAACGTGCAGGTTTGTTACATATGTATACTTGTGCCATGTTGGTCTGCTGCACCCATCAACTCGTCATTTACATCAGGTATAACTCCCAATGCAATCCCTCCCCCCTCCCGCCTCCCCATGATAGGCCCCGGTGTGTGATGTTCCCCTTCCTGAGTCCAAGTGATCTCATTGTTCAGTTCCCACCTATGAGTGAGAACATGCGGTGTTTGGTTTTCTGTTCTTGTGATAGTTTGCTAAGAATGATGGTTTCCAGCTGCATCCATGTAAACTAGTTCAACCATTATGGAAAACAGTATGGCGATTCCTCAAGGATCTAGAACTAGATGTACCATATGACCCAGCCATCAGCCATCCCATTACTGGGGATTTACCTTTTCTTTTCTTTCTTCTCTCTCTGTCTTTTTGGTTTTTTTTTTTTTTGAGATGGAGTCTTGCTCTGTCTCCAGGCTGGAGTGCAGTGACACTATCTCAGCTCACTGCAACCTCTGCCTCCTGAGTTCAAGCAATTTTCGTGTCTTAGCCACCCGAGTAACTGGGACTACAGGTGTACGCCACCACACCCAGCTAATTTTTTGTATTTTTTTTAGTAGAGATGGGGTTTCACCATGTTGGCCAGGATGGTCTTGATCTCTTCACCTTGTGATCCACCTGCCTCGGCCTCCCAAAGTGCTGGGATTACAGGAATGAGCCACCATACCTTTTGTCTTCTAGAGTCCAAATATTTCTGAAGTACTTAAGCCAGTAGCTTATAGCCCTATCCACCCTAGCGAGGTTGTTTCATATATATGTAATAACATTAGATTCTTTTACCACATTCTTTCTTCCATTCTGGGATTCCTTGATCTCCAAATATGTATGTTTTTAATGTATATATATTAAGATTCACTATTTGTGTTGTACAGTTTGACATATACAGTTTGACAAATGCAAAATAACTCATATGCACCATTTTGGTTTCATACATAGTAGTTTCACTACGTTAAAGATTCTCTTGTGCTGCAGCTACTCAACCCTCCCTCCCATCCCCCATCTCTATGCCTTTTCCAGAATATCAAGCAATTGAAATCATGTGGTATGTAAGCCTTTTCATGCTAGCTTCCTTAACTTAGCAATATGTATTTATGATTCATCTATGTCTCTTCATGGCTGAGAGCTCAGTTTTTAAAATTATTAAATTATTTTTCATTGTGTGGATGTGCCATATTTTATATATTCATTTTCCTCTTGAGGACACCTTGGTTGCTTCTAGATTTTGGCCATTGTGCATACAGCTAAAATAAACATGCACAAGCATGTTTCTACGTGGACATAAGTTTTCAAATAATGTAGGTAAACATATGAGCAAAATTATAGATTATATGGAAATATTTCGTTTAGATTTATAAGAAATTGACAAATGTCTTCCACAGTGGCTACACCAGTTGCATTCTCATCAGCAGTGAATGAATTCCTGTTGCTCTACAGCATTTGGTGATGTTGGATTTTAGCCATTCTAACAGATGTTTTGTAATACCTCACTGTTATTTTAATTTACAATTTCCTAATGACAAATGATGTTGAGTATATTTTCATATGAATATTTGGTCTGTAAATCTTCTCTGGTGAGTTATCGCTCAGATCTTATGCCCATTTTCAATTGGGTGGTTATTTTCTTCTTGTTCAGTTTTATACATAAATTTTAATATAAGTCCTTTATCAGATATATATTTTGCAAATATTTCTACCCATCTACGGTTTGCATTTTCATCCTCTTTACTATGTTTTTATTTTAATAAAGTTAAATGTATCAAGTTTTTCATGAATTGCATTGTTGGTATTATATTTAACTGCTTATCTCCAAACCGAAGCTGTCGGTATTAGATTTAGGTCTATGATTCATTTTTAGTTAATTTTTGTGTAAGCTAGAGAGTCTGTCTCCAGTACCATTTCTTCTTTGTTTGCATATGGATTCTTCCAATTGTTGGAAAAAACATCCCTTCTCCATCGAATTGACTTTGCTCTTTGCTCCTTTGTCAAAGAGTTGCCGACCACATTGTGTGGGTCCATTTCTGGACTCTTACACTGTTCCACTTATATATGTGTCTATTCTTTTGCCAACATCACACTGTCTGCATTACTATATAATAGTATGTAATAAATCAGGTAGTATTGAGTCCTCTAACATTTTTTTCTTCAGTATTGTGTTGGCTATTCTAGAATTTTGCCTTTTCTTAAAAACTTCAGTATTAGTTTGTCGATATCCTTGCTGGGATTTTGACCGAGATCATGTTCCACACATAGATCAAGATAGGAAAATTTGGTATCTTAAAATATTGAGTCCTATAATCTATAAATGTGGAATATCTCTCATTTATGTAAATGTTTTATTAAAGTTTTGTAGATTTTCACATATAACTTTTTGTTAGAGTTATACCTATATTCTACTCACATAATACATGTAAATGCTTTATGGATTTGGTGCTATTATAAATGCTCTAGCTTTTTAAATTTAAAGTTCTACTTTTACATTACTAGTATTTAGATTTTGTGTTCTAGTCTTGTGTCCTATGGCCTTGCCATACTTATTAGTTCCAGATGTTTTTGGTCAATTATTTGGGATTTGTTTTTACAATTAAGAAGAGAGACAATTTTATTTCTTCCCAATATTTGTGCCTTTATTTTCTTTTCTTATTACACTGTTTAGGACTTCTACTATGATATTGAATAGAAGAGTGAGAGAGAACATCCTTTCCTAGTTACCAGTCTTAGAAAGACAGTGTCCAGAGTCTTCTCATTGAATATAATATAAAATGAAGATTTTATATAGATGTTCTTAACCAAGTAGAGGAAATCTCTCATCTTCCAAGTTTGCTGAGTTTTTTTTTTTTAAACGAATGAGCATTTTTAGGATTTTTAAAAATGCTTTTTCTGCATCAATTGATATAATCACATAATTTTTCTTCCTTAATCTGTTCCTTTGATGTATTTCATTGGCTTTCTAATGAAAAACCATCTTTGCATATATGTAATAAATTTCCCTTGGTTTTGGTATATAATTATTTATCTTTCCCTATTAAGCCAGTAGGGTATCTTTATGAGATCATCATTCTTAGGAATCTAGTGAGGTTGTTAAAGGTAAAGACCATGAAAGTGTGGATGCTTTTCCTAAGATTGAGGCTCTCGGGAGTTTCTGACTCAGTCTAGTCTACGTTCAGACTTCAACAATTCATCACAATTGCCATTCCTTGTGTCCACCAGTTAATGCTTCCAGTAGCTTCTGCTCCAGGTGAACAGATCCCATCTGTGACTTTTTGATTTGCCTGCTTCTCCAGAGTTTTAGGAGGCAGCTCACCCTACAAACTTAGGTGTCTGATGGACCAAAAGAAAAAAAATCATTAATTTTAAATTTGTGCAGCTGTTTTCTTGATGTTAGCATGGGAACAATGACTTTGAAATTCTTTACATGTTAAAACTAAAACTGGAAGTAGAATTTTTCATTTGAAAACTCATGTCCATTAGTTCTGAGAATTTTTATGTAACATTTGACAATTTCTTACCTTCTATTTTCTATTTTCCTGGAATTTCTTTTACCGAGATGTTAAGCCTCTTAAATTGATCTCCTAATTTTCTTGTATCCTTTTCTACCGTACCCTGTTTCTCCCTGTGGTGGGTTTAATGGTGGCCTTTAAAAGGGTATGTCCATATCATAATCTTCAAAACCTAGAAGTATGACCGTATTTGAAAAAAGGCTCTTCACAGATGCAATTAAGTGCAAGATTTCATGATGAGATTATCTTGGATTATCCAGGTGAGTCATAAATTCAGTGACAAATATCCTATTAAGAGACATGCAAGGCCAGGTGTAGCTGCTCACACCTGTAATCCCAGCACTTTGGGAGGCTGAGGTGGGTGGATCACTTGAGGTCAGGAGTTCAAGACTAGCCTGGCCAACATGGTGAAACCCCGTCTCTACTAAATTACAAAACATTAGCCAGGTGTGGTGTCCACATATAATCCCAGTTACTCAGGAGGCTGCGGCAGGAGAATAGCTTGAACCCAGGAGGCGGAGGTTGCAGTGAGCTGGCTGAGATCATGTCACTGTACTCTGGCCTAGGCAACAGAGTAAATCTCTATCTCGGGGAAAAAAAAAAAAGGCAAAGGAGAGACATAGACATACAGAGAGAAGGCCCTGTGAAGATGGAGGCAGAGATTGAAATGGTGCGATCACAAGCAATGGAATTCCCAGAGCCACAAGAATCTACAAGAAGTAAGGATGAATTTGCCTCCAGAGCTTCAGTGGGAGTGGGAGCCTGTCAACAGCATGACTGCAGAATTTTAGTCTTTAGAAGTGTGAGGAAAAAAAAATTTCTGTTGCTTTAAGTCACCAACTTTGGGGAAATTTGTTGCAGGAGCACAAGGAAACCAACAGATTGCCAATCATTCCATTTTAAGTAATGTTTCTCCAGAGTTATCTTCCAATCCTTCTGTTGATTTTTAAATTTCTGCTATCCTGTTTGTAGTGTTCATAGTATTATTATTTCCTGTTGGTCTTTTTTATATAAAGGCTGGTTTCTTTTACTTGTGTTAGTTATCTTATTTTTAAAGATTTTATATTTACTTCATTGTTTTTCTTTCTTTTCTTTTTACTTTAAGTGATACATGTGCAGAATGTGCAGATTTGTTACATAGGTATACACGTGCCATGGTGGTTTGCTGCACTTATCAACCAATCATCTAGATATTTGTCTATCTATCTATCCACATGCATTAGATATTTGTCCTAATGTTCTCTCTCTCCTTGCCCCCAAACTCCCGACAGGCCACAGTGTATGATGTTCCCCTCCCTGTGTCCATGTGTTCTCATTATACAACTCCCACTTATGAGTGAGAATATGTGGTGTTTGGTTTTCTGTTCCTGTGTTAGTTTGCTAAGAATGATGATTTCCAGCTTCACCTATGTCCCTGCAAAGGACATGAACTCATCCTTTTTTATGACTACATAGTATTCCATGGTGTATATGTTCCACATTTTCTTTATCCAGTCTATCATTGATGGGCATTTGCGTTGGTTCCAAGTCTTTGCTACTGTGAATAGTGCTGCAATAAACATATGTATGCATGTGTCTTTATAGTAGAATGGTTTATAATCCTTTGGGTATATACCCAGTAATGGGATGGCTGGGTCAAATGATATTTCTGGTTCTAGATCCTTGAGGAATCGCCACTCTGTTTCCCACAATGGTTGAACTAATTTACACTCCCACCAACAGTGTAAAAGTGCTCCTATTTCTCTACATCCTCGCCAGCATCTGTCATTTCCTGACTTTTTTTTTTAACTTTCAATTTTCATTTATTAGTAGGTATATCAAATATTGTTCCAGAAGTATATTGAATATTGTTCCAGATTTACACATGGTTATTTTCCACTATGTCAATACACATTAATTTTTATATAATATGCAAATACTTAATTTTCTTGTAACTATTCAAATGGAAAATATTCAACAAAGAATACTAATTTCCTCCTTTCCTTAATTGTTGTGCTGTGTGATCCAAGTCACTTGATCTTTCTGGCTTTGTTTTCTTTAGTATCAATTTACATTACTAGAGTCTTACAACAAAGTTGTGTACTACAATATCTTAATACTTGTAAATACTTTGCAGTACAAAACTCTGTATTTAAAACATTCCTATTTCCTAATTGCTTAAACATTTAGCTGCATTATTTATAGTGTTTCCAAGCAATGCTTAAAGAAAATCCATGTAAAACTAACATTCTCAGGAAGAGAATGAGTGGTGCTCCCTAGAGAAGAGAGACCCTCCTACTTATAACATCTACCTTCCTGGTTGAATTATTATTATCATTATTATTATTGTTGTTGTTTTTGAGATGGAGTCTCAGTCTGTCACCAGGTTAGAGTGCAGTGGCATGATCTTGGCTCACCGCAACATCCCCCTTCCAGGTTCAAGCGACTCTCCTGCCCCAGCCCCTCAAACAGCCAGGACCATAGGCATATGCCACCATGCGCAGCCAATTTTTGCATTTCTAGTAGAGACGAGGCTTCACCACCTTGGCCAGGATGGTCTCAATCTCCTGACCTCATGATCTGCCCACCTTGGCCTCCCAAAGTGCTGGGACCACAGGCATAAACCATGACGCCCAGCCTGAATTTTTTTTTTTTAATGATCGCCATTCTAACTGGTGTGAGATGGTATATCATTGTGGTTTTGATTTGCATTTCTCTAACGACCAGTAATGATGAGCTTTTTTTCATATGTTTGTTGGCCACATAAATGTCTTCTTTTAAGAAGTGTCTGTTCACATACTTTACCCACTTTTTGATGGGGTTGTTTTTATTTTTTTAAGTACATTTGTTTAAGTTCCTTGTAGATTCTGTATATTAGACCTTTCTCAGATGGATAAATTGCAAAAATTTTTTCCCATTCTGTTGGTTACTGTTTACTCTGGTGATAATTCCTTTTGCTGTGCAGAAGATCTTTAATTCAATTAGATCCCATTTGTCAGTTTTGGCCATTGCAATTGCTTTTGGTGTTTTAGTCATTTGCCCATGTCTATGTCCTGAATGGTATTCCCTAGGTTTCCTTCTATGGTTTTTATGGTTTTAGGTTTTACACTTAAGTCTTTAATCCATCTTGTGTTAATTTTTGTATATGGTGTAAAGAAGGGGTCCAGTTTCTGTTTTCTGCATATGGCTAGCCCATTTTCCCAGCAATATTAGGGAATCCTTTCCCCATTGCTTGTTTTTGTCAGGTTTGTTAAAGATCAGATATTTGTAGATGTGTGGTGTTGTTTCTGAGGCCTCTGTTCTATTCCAATGGTCTATATATCTGTCTTGGTATCAGTACCATGCTGTTTTGGTTACTGTAGCCTTGTAGTATAGTTTGAAGTCAGGTAGTGTGATGCCTCCAGCTTTGTTCTTTTTGCTTAGGATTGTCTTGGCTATATGGCTCTTTTTTGGTTTCATATGAAATTTAAAGTAGTTTTTTCTAATTCTGTGAAGAAATCCAATGGTAGCTTGATAGAACAGCCTGGAACCCCAGTGAAACAGAATCATTCACTCCCCTGGAAAGGGGGCTGAAGCCAGGGAGCCAAGTGGTCTCTCTCAGCAGGGCCCACTCCCATGGAGCCCAGAAAGCTAAGAACCACTGACTTGAAATTCTCACTGCTAGCATAGCAGTCTGAAGTTGACCTGGGATGATTGAGTTTGGTGGGGGAGGGGCACCCATCATTACTGAGGCTTGAATAGGTCATTTTCCCATGACAGTGCTAAAGAGGTCTGGGAGTTTGGACTGGGCAGAACTCACCACAGCATGGCAAAGGAACTGTGGTCAGACTACCCCTCTAGATGCCTCCTCACTGGGCAGGGCATCTCTGAAAGAAAGGCAGCAGCCTCAGTCAGGGGCTGATAGATAAAACTTCCATCTCCCTGGGACACAGCACCTGGGGGAAGGGTTGGATATGGGCATAGCTTCCATGGTCTTAAACATTCCTGCCTGCTGGCTCTGAAGAGAGCAGTGGATACTGACAAGGAGGATTCTCCCAGTACAGGGCTCGAGCTCTGCTAAGGGACAGACTGCATCCTCAAGTTGGTCCCTGACCCCCGTGCCTCCTGACTGGGAGAGACATCCCAGCAGGGGTCGACAGACACCTCCTACAGGAGAGCTCCAGCTGGCATCAGGCCAGTGATGTTCTGGAACAAAGCTTCCAGAGGAAGGAGCAGGCAGCAATTTTTGCTGTTCTGCAGCCTCCACTGGTGATACCCAGGAAAACAGGGTCTGGAATGGACCTCCAGCAAACTGCAGCAGACCTGCAGAAGAGAGGCCTGAATGTTAGAAGAAAAACTAACAAACAGAAAGCAATAATGTCAACATCAACAAAAAGAACACCCCCACACAAAAACCCCATCCTAAGGTCATCAGCCTCACAGATCAAAGGTAGATAAATCCACAAAGAAGAGGAAAAACCAGTGCAAAAATGCTGAAAATTCCAAAGACCAGAATGTCTCTTCTCCAAGTATTCGCAACTCATCTCCAGCAAGGACACAAAATTGGATGGAGAATGAGTTTGATGAACTGACAGAAGTAGGCTTCAGAAGGTGGGTAATAACAAACTCCTCTGAGCTAAAGATGCACATTCTAACCCAATGTAGGGAAGCTAAGAACCTTGATAAAAGGTTATAAGATCTACTAATTAGAATAATTGGTTTAGAGAAGAACATAAATGACCTGATGGAGCTGAAAAGCACAGCACGAGAACTTCAAGAAGCATACACAAGTATCAATAGCCAAATCAATCAAGCAGAAGAAATGATATGAGAGATTGAAGATCAAATTACTGAAATAAGGCGTGAAGATAAGATTAGAGAAAAAAGAATACAAAGGCACAAACAAAGCCTCCAAGAAATATGGGGCTATGTGAAAAAACCAAACCTACGATGGATTGGAGTCCCTGAAAGTGATGGGGAGAATGGAACCAAGCTGAAACTTTGGGATATCATCCAGGAGAACTTCCCCAACCTAGCAAGACAGGCCAACATTCAAATTCAGGAAACACAGACACACCACTAAGACACTCCTCGAGAGGGGCAACCCCAAGACACATAATTGTCAGATTCACCAAGGTTTCAATGAAGGAGAAAATGTTAAGGGCAGCCAGAAAGAAAGGTCAGGTTACCTACAAAGGGAAGCCCATCAGACTAACAGTGGATCTCTCTGCAGAAACCCAACAACCAGAAGAGAGTCAGGGCCAATATTTAACATTCTTAAAGAAAAGAATTTTCAACCCAGAATTTCATAACCAGTCAAACTAAGCTTCAAAAAACGAAAGAGAAACAAAATCCTTTACATACAAGCAAACGGTGAGAGATTTTGTCACCACCAGGCCTGCCTTACAAGAGCTCCTGAAGGAAGCACTAAATATGGAAAGGAAAAACCAGTACCAGCCACTGAAAAAAACCACCAAAGTATAAAGACCAATGACACTATGAAGAAACTGCATCCACTATTGTGTAAAATAACCAGCTAGTATTCTGATGACAAGATCAAATTCACACATAACAATATTAACCTTAAATGTAAATGGGCTAAATGTCCCAATTAAAAGATACAGACTGGCAAATTGGATAAAGAGTCAAGACCCATCAGTGTGCTATATTCAGGAAACCCATCTCATGTGCAAAGGAACACATGGACTCAAAATTAAGGGATGGAGGAATATTCACGAAGCAACTGGAAAGAAAAAAACAAAACAAAACAGGGGTTGCATTCAATCTTCATCTCTGTTAAAACAGACTTTAAACCAACAAAGATGAAAAAAGACAAAGAAGGGCATTACATAATGGTAAAGAGATCAATGCTACAAGAAGAGCTAACTATCCTAAATACATATGCACCCAATACAGGAGCACCTACATTCATAAAACAAGTTCTTAGAGACCTACAAAGAGATTAGACTCTCACACAATAATAGTGGAAGACTTTAATACTCCACTGTCAATATTAGACAGATCAAAGAGACAGAAAATTGACAAGATATTCAGGCTTTAACTCAGTTCTGGACCAAGTGGACCTAACAGACATCTACAGAACTCTTCACCCCAAATCAACAGAATATATGTTCTTCTCAACACCACATCACACTTATTCTAAAATTGACCACATAATTTGAAGTAAAACACTCCTCAGCAAATACAAAAGAATGGAAATCATAACAAACAGTCTCTCAGACCACAGTGCAATCAAATTAGAAGTCAGGATTAAGAAACTCACTCAAAACTGCACAACTACATGGAAACTGAACAATCGGCTCCTGAATGACTATTGGGTGAATAACGAAATGAAGACAGAAATAAAGAAGTTCTTTGAAACCAATGAGAATGAAGACACAACGTACCAGAGTCTCTGGGATACATTTAAAGCAGTGTTTAGAGGGAAATTTATGGCACCAAATGCCCACAGCAGGAAATGGGAAAGATCTGAAGTCAACACCCTAACATCACAATGAAAAGAACTAGAGAAGCAAGAGCAAACAAATTCAAAGGCTAGCAGAAGACAAGAAATAACTAAGATCAGAACAGAACTGAAGGAGATAGAGACGTGAAACACCCTTCAAAAAATCAATGAATCCAGGAGGTGGTTTTTTGAAAAGATTAACAAAATAGATAGACCACTAGTCAGACTAATAAACAAGAAAAGAGAGAGGAATCAAATAGACACAATAAAAATGATAAAGGGGATATCTCCACTGATCCCACAGGAATACAAACTACCATCAGAGAATACTATAAACACCTCTACACAAATAAACTAGAAAATCTAGAAGAAATGGATAAATTCCTAGACACATACACCCTCCCAAGACTAAACCAGGAAGAAGTCAAATTGTTAATATTATTAACAATAATAAATTCTGAAATTGAGGCAGTAGTTAATAGCCTATGAACCAAAAAAAAAAAGAAAAAAAAAAAGAAAAAAAAAGAAAACTCAGGACCAGACGGATTCACAGCCAGAAACTATTCCAGACAGTAGAAAAAGAGGGACTCCTCCCTAATTCATTTTATGAGGCCAGCATCATCCTGATACCAAAATCTGGCAGAGACACAACAAGATTCCTGACGAACATACAGGCAAAATATTCCTGATGAACATAGATGCGAAAATCCTCAATATAATACTGGCAAAATGAATCCAGCAGCACATCAGAAAGCTTATCCGCCACAGTCAAGTGGGCTTCATCCCTGGGATGCCAGGCTGGTTCAACATATGCAGATCAATAAACATAATCCAGCATATAAACAGAACCAATGACAAAAACCACATGATTACCTCAATAGATGCAGAAAAGGCCTTTGATCAAATTCAACATCCCTTCATACTAAAAACTCTCAATAAACTAGGTATTGATGGAACATATCTCAAAATAATAAGAGCTGTCTATGACAAACCTATAGCCAATATCATACTGAATGGGCAAAAGCTGGAAGCATTCCTTTTGAAAGCCGGCACAAGACAAGGATGCTCTCTCTCACCACTCCTATTCAACATAGTATTGGAAGTTCTGGCCAGGGCAATCAGGCAAAAGAAAGAAATAAAGCATATTCAAATAGGAAGAGAAAAGGTCAAATTGTCTCTGTTTGCAGATGACATAATTGTATATATTATAAAATCCCATCGTCTGAGCCCCAAAACTCCTTGAGGTGATAAGCAACTTCAGCAAAGTCTCAGGATACAAAATCAATGTGCAAATATCACCAGCATTCCTATATACCAATAATAGACAGAGAGCCAAATCATGAGTGAACTCCCATTCACAATTGCTGCAAAGAGAATAAAATACCTAGGAATACAGCTTACAAGGGACGTAAAGGACCACTTCAAGGAGAACTTCAAACCACTGCTCAAGGAAATAAGAGAGGACACAAACAAATGGAGAAACATTCCATCTTCAAAAGAATCAATATCGTGAAAATAGCCATACTGCCCAAAGTAATTTATAGATTCATTTTGTTTTTAAATGATGCTTAATAATTGTACCTGTTTATGGAGTACACTGTTATGTTTCAACACATGTATACATTGCATAATGATCAAATCAGGGAAATGAATGTATCTATCAACTCAACTACTTGCCATTTCTGATGAAAATACTTATCACTAAAGTATATACAATTAAAGATATCATTTGGATAAAATTTTCTCTTCTAGCAGTTTTGAAATACACAATACATTATTAACAATTATCTTATTTTAGAACTTATCTTTTATTTATCCAATGACCATTTGTTTCTTTTTAATTGGTTATTTTATATCTTTCTTCCTCACTCAAATATCTGCTGTGATTTAGTGTCTATTCATAGGTTACAGTAAGTCACTGAAAAGCTGATTGGAAGATCCATATTTGTTGATAGTAGGTCCGATTGTTGGTTGATCAGGGAGCCATTTTATTGGAGAAACCTGAATGACGTTGGGTGGAATATTTCTGAGGGGACTAATCACTTACTCCAGAGGAGAATTCTGTAATCCTCTTACCAGAGACATCTTACTGCCTCAGAGCCAGTATTCTGTAGATTGAATACAAGAAGGAGAATGGAGGTCATACTTATTTATATGCGGAGTGTTAGCTAATCCCTAATTGTCAGTGAACTATGTCACTCTGTCCTCCAATGCTGGGCTTCCATATATCTTTAAAGACTTTCCAGTTATTATTCTCCAGGGAATTCTCACCAGCCTGGAAAGAGTAGGTATGTTTGCCTAACTGAAGAGAAAGAGGGTATCTCTGGTAGTTTAATAGCTTCTCTTATAATCTTTTAGGAGTTCATTTTGTTTTCGTCACATTTTTAAGAGTTTACAAACACTACTGTATCCAGGACTTTTCCTGGATACTGAGCATGATTAAGCTTCATTTTGTTGACATCATTCCACAGTAGGCACTTATGTTTCAACTTTCTCCTTTCCGTTTAATCATTTTGCATTTTCCCCATCTACTAAAACTCTTTAAATTGCTTAATTGCTGTGGTCTACTCTCCCATTCCATTAGACGTGTGGGGTTCATAGCTTTAGATAAAATGCATTTGCCCCTTTCTATTGTTTCATTAGCAGAGTCATATACAAAAATGTGTGTGTTAAATCTTCCATATAATACAAAGATGTGCAATGTAATTGTGGCAGAGAGGATACTATACCCCTTGCAAAGATGTCTATGTCCTAATCTCCAGAACCTGTCAATGGGTTACTTTACATAGAAAAAAAGAATCTGCAAATGTGATTACAGTAAAGGTCTTGAGATGGGAGGATAAACTTGAATTATGCAGGTATCAGAGAAGAAGGTGTGGTAACAGAAACAGAAATGGGAGAGAGAAAGAAGGAGAAACAGGGAGAGAGAGGGAGATGGGGGAACAAGGAGAGAGGGAGGGAGGTAGAGAGAGAGGGAGAGAGGTAGAGAGGCAGAGAGAGGGAGAGAGGTAGAGAGGCAGAGAGAGAGAGAGAGAGGTAGAGAGGCAGAGAGAGAGAGAGAGACAGAGAGAGAGAGATATGCTACCACTGGCTTGGCTTTGAATTGGAGAAAGGAACCACAGACAAGGAATGCAGGTGTTCTCTAGAAGCTCGAAAAAGGCAAGAAAACAGATTGTCCCTGAAGCTACAGAGAGAATGTAGTTCTGCCAATATCTTGATTTTAGCCTGTAAGACTCATTTCAAACTTCTGACCTTCATAACTGTAACATAATAAACTCATGCTGTTTTAAGCCACCAAGTTTGTGATAATTTGTTACTTCTGAAATAAGAAACTAATCAGTAATATTAACTTTTCAAAAGGCTGTCTTAAAAAATAATATATATCCACACAATTCTGTATTTGCTTAAAAATCTATACTCAACCAAATACACGGATATATCTACAAATACCTGCATACACATAAAATAAGAAAGAAGATCAGAATTTTATTAATCAAAATAATAATGTATTGAACTCCAAGTTTATGCAGCGTTAAATGGAATTTTAATTTCATTCTTTTTTTCTTTGTAATTTTAGATAGCCAGTAATGAGCAGAATTAGTTTTTCAATTGAAATCTAATGAAAAAAAATTCATCAAGGTTCTTACTTTAAAACATAATGGTGTTCCTCACTAATAGAGGCAGGCCATTTACGTCAATCATAAATAACTCTTAATTGTACAGTCTGGAGAACAATTACACAGAATCTAGGACAAATGATTTGAACATACATAACTGAAGGACTTATACAAAGAGAATATCTTTGAAGAAGTACAGATATACACATTTAGCACAAAGCCACTAATGTCCACATGTAGTCAATGCTTAATGAAATCTTTAACACACTGTTGTCCTATGCTAGGAAAGACTAGCAAATACTGTGTTTCAATGCCTCCATTTTTCCACTTTGTTCCCATGGTATCAATGCAATTCACATATCAATAATGCATCTTGGTCTTCATTAGGCCATGTCTCATTATTTCTCTGTCTTTTCGAATTCAATATGTGTCTGCCCAGAACTCAGTTGATGTGAAAATGTTCACATGTGCTGAGGCAGTACTGTATGTTCACCTTGCTCCCCTCTGAATTTTTCATTTTAGATGAGAATTGAGGCTGACTGAGATTGAGTAACTTGCCTGAGGTCATCCTACTAATGAAGGGTGAGACTAAGATTTGAATCCAGGCAGTTAAAGTTTAGAGCATGAAGAAAGAAAGACGATAAGGAGGATGGAAGTAAATTGTGGAAAAGCTCTTGGAGATACTGCATTAAGCCTTAAATAATAGGATTTTGAGATTAAAGGGGTATCTTCTATTGAAACCAGTTTTCTGCAGATCCCTGAAGCCACACATCACAGACCAGACACTACTCCACGAGTACTGGGAAATGAATGAGTTGGAGAACTCTGTGATTCTAGATGTCTGTACTCCAGCTTAGGAGCTGAATATTGAACTCCATCCTAGCATACTTGAGTTCAAGACAAGATTACAATAATTTGAGAAGAATTTCTTGCTTTGAGGGGATGAAGGAACCACCTCCCTCTCAAAGAAAATTTGATTTTAACTTAGCATTACGCAGTCACAGGAGTCCTAAAAGTTTAGAATTAGTTCTTCCTTGCCTGGTCATTTCTCGAAAAGTTTGGCTTTACAGCAAATAGACATTCTTATTTGATGGAATAACTTGAGAATAAAACACAGGCTTTTTGGCTTTGTTTTCACATATCAGGTTTTCTAGTTAGATTGAACAATGGCAACATCACTGTAAAATTTCCTTCTTACAAACATTTCTCATGTAGTAAAAGAAACTGAAATCACTGATTCATTTTGACCATTAAACATGACACTTCTACTTCTAAAGGGTTTATTACACAGATACAGATTTACACAATTGTTAAGAATTTAAACAAACTAGGTGGAATGAAGCAAAATAAACCTTGCCCTGAGGCCAATTTGTATGAGCCACAAATTCATAATGCAGTATAAATTGGGTGACCGTGTCTCTTGTGTCCCAATGTAAGAGGTGTAAACCAAGAGAAAGAGGGTGACAAAATTTACAAGCTGAATAGGCCAAGGTTGTAGATCAAAACTACAGGCAGATTTAAGGCTTCAGGATATTCCTATTTTCATCCAGACTCTTGGTGAACAACATGTTTTTAGTAGCTCAAGTCCAAATTAATAAATTATTTATTTTTATGTTTTATTTTTATTTTGTGTTTTTGCATATATGATAAGTAGAACATATCGATGACCTTGAAATCCTCCTTGTCCTCTATTCCGTTTCCATCCTCAGCCCTTTCCAGGGCCAATTGCCAGAACAGAGGGTATGCATGCTCCCAATCCACATTTTGGTATTTTAGCAGGTGGATGCTTTCTTGACATTTCTTTTTCATGCACCCACATTTAATCCATTGGTATATCCTGTTGGCTGTAGCTAAAATACATTCGGACTTTGAGCACTTCTTACCAGCTCTTATATCAGATCATGTTACTACTCTCACCATCATAGGACCTTTGCCCTGTGAGTTACCTGACAGCCTCTTTGGTATTATTATTCCAAGAGACAATTACTTTTCAACAGAAGAAACTTGAACTTGGAGATTAACACGTTTCCATATTCTAAAAGAAAGTGACTTAATGGACCAGTATCGCACTGCCTTGCACACTTTGGTTCCCTATCAGTCATTGTGTAGAAGCAGTGCTTTCTGTTCCATGTCCCTCAATTTTTACCATGGAGACACCTGCCTGAGGAAAGAGGAAATCTCTCCCGTAGATGACAAACATGGCATTTCTATGGCCTTAAAAGAGTCTTATTTCCCATTACAATTAGCAGCTCACTCTGGAATGAGAAGGAGGCTGGCTGATTAGTGGCATGGCTGTCACATGATGCTTATCATCAGGATGGGGACATCATAGTCATCAAGCATTTTCTGCCATCTCACTCCAAATAGGGTTGACTCCATTTTCTTCCCTAGCTACATTTTAGCCATTCAATCTATACCCACATATCCTTATTATAGCTCTCACTCATAATACACTAAATCCTTCAGGGATTCTCTCCTTTTTCTTTGTTTCATGTTTGTCAGTTTCTTGCAGAATGAAGTTTGGAACACTGCTAGATATGTATGATAAATAATTAAAGTTGACAAAGCCCCCTTTACTTTCCCTGTGTGTGTGTATTGTGGGGGGTGTGTGTGTGTGCATTTTCCAATAAAACTTCAGATAGAACAGTGTCACTGACTCTCCCATCTTAATAGTGATGTTTTTTTCTGCCATTGGATGAGATGGGTTTTTACTCTTAGGATTATTATTTTGGAAAGTAGGTAATGTTCCTTTAGAAGGAAAGAACAAAAGAAAGACAAATCAAATCAAACACAAACCTCTGGGCTCTATTATGACATTAGGCTTTATGTCCCAGAGCAGGTCGGAGCATACCTTTGATATATGAAAATTTGTCATTCCTGGGTACATTTCATTTACTGAAATGCTGTTTGAGAGCAACTTTATTAAAGATGCAAGACACTGGTACAATGCCACTTTATTTTGTGTCACTGCTTTCATATAAAATCCTCTCTCCAAACACGTTGGAGAATTAAATAATACAAGACAGGAGAGAGTGTTCTTTATAAATTATACAACACTATGGCATAAGGAATAATTTAAAGAATCACTTAGAGAACCAATAGCTGAGGCTTAGAGAAATGGAAAGAAATAGGAGGAATTTTTATATATTTTTTTTCTGTCCATAGGTTATGGGGAGTGTTTGAAGTAGTGAAGAAAAATAGAATTCCTGGTAGAACATGGGGCCAACATTTTATTACCAAGAAATGCAACCTTCTCATGATTTTCCTTCCACTGTATCACTTTCTAAGTTTTCCCTAGTGCTTTTATTTTGTGAAGAACATATGAGTAATGTTCATAGATACTAGTTTTCTATTATAATTTAAATTACTTGAAAGTCCTAAAGTTTAGGATTATCATCCACATATAAAAGTGAAAATCACAGAGGTAAAATGACCTATACAAGTGGTCATACAACTGTCAAATAGCAAATCCTTAAGGCAAATCCAGGTTTAAATGAATCCAAAGCCTGGTGCTTGTTACGACTCCAATGAACTTAGCAAGAACTAGAATTAATGATTCATATCTCTCATTGAGTATATTCCTATAATTTTCCAACAATGCTATGCAGGCAAGCACTCTCAATCTTTGTTCTAACATGACTCAAGGACCTTAATTCATGAAGACAAAAGTAACTAGAATTGTATGAACCTTAAGTAGAAGGCCTATATACAATTTTCATTGTCCTAGAGCACATTCTATTTCTATGCTCTTACATTAACAATTGCGGAGCATTGGGATATACACTTTTTCATCAGATATACTGAGGTGACATCATCTTTCATATCAGGACCTGGAATAAACCTGAACAGGTGGCATGACAAATACTGTACTCATTTTCCTCTTTTTCCTTGCTGGTAAGAACCCCAGTGTTGCTCTGGACAAGAATATGCTCACTTTCAAATCATGGATTACTCTATGATAACAAAAAAAAATTCTGGTTTGCAGTTTGCCATCCTCTCTTGTCCCAGGGAGCATGCATAAGTCTCAGTCTTGCCCAATGAGACTAAACTGAACTCTGTAAGCACTGCCCTCCTTTATGTTTTCATTAGTCCTGCTCTAAATGTCGCTGTGATGACTAGAGCCGCAACATTCATTTTGCAACCATGTTCCTGCAAGCAGAAGAGTGAAGGTAATATGCCAAAGACTGAAAATAAAGAAAGGATCTGGACTTCAAAGATATCATCAACAGCTGTTAACCTCTAAATATTTGATATGTGAAACAAAATTCTTATTTGTTTAAGGTACTGTTAGTTTGGTTTTTGTTGTAATTTACAATTGAATTCAGTCTCAACAGATAATTATAAACAATCCCAGTAGACACATGAACATGAGAAAGAGGGTTAGGGTTGAGTTGTAGAGAGATAAATGCAAGGCTAAAGGGCAAGAGAAGAATTCCTTCCATGATCATACTTTTGGACAAGGTTGCACTTCTCTGTGACATCTAAACTGTGGGTGTCACTATGAAGGCTGTACATGGTTTCTAAAGGCCAGTTAATGAAGCAGCCATAAACATCACTTATCTAACACACAGAATTGCTGCCTTATCCCTTTGACCATATGTGACTGGGCACAAGTGTTGGTATGCATTTTTACACAAAGCTTTGTACAGGCCAAGACCTGATACAAGTAAGACATTTGGGTTCTATCTCTGGCTATTCCACTTACTAGATGAATATATTAGTCAGGATAGGCTAGATTGTGCTGCAATAAAACAATAAGTGTTGGATGGTTGAATAGGAACAGCTCCAGGCTACAGCTCCCAGTGTGGGCGACACAGAAGATGGGTGATTTCTGCATTTCCAACGGAGGTACCAGGTTCATCTCATTGGGGCGTGTTGGACAGTGGGTGCAGGACGGTGGGAGCAGCCCACTGAACAAGAGCCAAAGCAGGGCGAGGCATCACCTCACACAGGAAGTGCAAGGGGTAAGGGAATTCCCTTTCCTAGCCAGGGGAAACCAAGACACACAGCACCTGGAAAATCAGGTCACTTCCACCCGAATACTGCTTTTTTCCAAGGGTCTTAGCAAACTGCACACCAGGAGATTATATCCTGTGCCTGGATCAGAGGGTCCTACACCCAGGGGGCCTCCCTTATTGCTAGCACAGGAGTCTGAGATCTAACGGCAATGCAGCAGCAAGACTTGGGGGGGGCGCCCGCCA
Source organism: Theropithecus gelada (assembly GCF_003255815.1). Taxonomy (NCBI): domain Eukaryota; kingdom Metazoa; phylum Chordata; class Mammalia; order Primates; family Cercopithecidae; genus Theropithecus; species Theropithecus gelada. The sequence continues at coordinate 102,551,618 of NC_037677.1, forward strand.
CTGCTGAGGCTTGAGTAGGTAAACAAAGCAGCAGGAAGCTTGAACTGGGTGGAGCCCAGCACAGCTCAAGGAGGCCTGCCAGCCTCTGTAGACTCCACCTCTGGGGTCAGGGCATAGTGAAACAAAAGGCAGCAGAAACCTCCGCAGATTTAAATGTCCCTGTCTGAGCTTTGAAGAGAGTAGTGGTTCCCCCAGCATGGAGTTTGAGATCTAAGAACGGATAGACTGCCTCCTCAAGTGGATCCCTGACCTCCGAGTAGCCTAACTGGGAGTCACTCCCCAGGGGGCAGACCAACACCTCACATGGCTGGGTACCCCTCTGAGATGAAGCTTCCAGTGGAACGATCAGGCAGCAACATTGGCTGTTCAGCAATCACTCTTCTGCAGCCTTGGCTGCTGATACCCAGGCAAACAGGGTCTGGAGTGGACCTCAAGCAAACTCCAACAGACCTACAGCTGAGGGTCCTGACTGTTAGAAAGAAAACTAACATACAGAAAGGACATCCACACCAAAACCCCATCTGTACATCAGCATCATCAAAGACCAAAGGTAGATAAAACCACAAAGATGGGGAAAAAACAGAGCAGAAAAGCTGAAAATTCTAAAAATCAGAGCATCTCTCCCTCTCCAAATGAATGCAGCTCCTCATCAGTAATGGAACAAAGCTGGAGGGAGAATGACTTTGACGAGTTGAGAGAAGAAGGCTTCTGATGATCAACCTTATCAGAGCTAAAGGAGGAAGTTTGAACCCATCGCGAAGAAGCTGAAAACCTTGAAAAAAGATTAGACGAATGGCTAACTAGAATAACCAATGTAGAGAAGTCCTTAAATGAACTGATGGAGCTGAAAACCATGGCACGAGAACTACGTGACAAATGCACAAGCTTCAGTAGCCAATTCGATCAAGTGGAAGAAAGGGTATCAGTGATTGAAGATCAAATGAATGAAATGAAGCAAGAAGAGAAGTTTAGAGAAAAAAGAGTAAAAATAAATGAACAAAGTCTCCGAGAAATATGGGACTATGTGAAAAGACCAAATCTACATCTGATTGGTGTACCTGAAAGTGACAGGGAGAATGGAACCAAGTTGGAAAACATGCTGCAGGATATTACCCAGGAGAACTTCCCCAACCTAGCAAGGCAGGCCAACGTTCAAATTCAGGAAATACAGAGAACACCACAGAGATACTCCTCGAGAAGAGCAACTCCAAGACACATAATTGTCAGATTCACCAAAGTTGAAATGAGGGAAAAAATGTTAAGGGCAGCCAGAGAGAAAAGTCGGGTTACCCACAAAGGGAAGTGCATGAGACTAACAGTAGATCTCCCAGCAGAAACTCTACAAGCCAGAAGAGAGTAGGGGACAATATTCAACATTCTTAAAGAAAAGAATTTTCAACCCAGAATTTCATATGTAGCCAAACTAAGTTTCATAAGTGAAGAACAAATAAAATCCTTTACAGACAAGCAAATGCTGAGAGATTTTATCACCACCAGGCCTGCCCTTCAAGAGCTCCTGAAGGAAACACTAAACATGGAAAGGAACAACTGGTACCAGCCACTGCAAAAACATGCCAAAATGTAAAGACCATCAATGCCAGGAAGAAACTGCATCAACTAACGAGCAAAATAACCAGCTAACATCATAATGACAGGATCAAATTCATACATAACAATATTAACCTTAAATGTAAATGGGTTAAATGTCCCAATTAAAAGACACAGACTGGCAAATTGGATAAAGAGTCAAGACCCATCAGTGTGCTGTATTCAGGAGACCCATCTCACATGTACAGACACACATAGGCTCAAAATAAAGGGATGGAGGAAGATCTACCAAGCAAATGGAAAACAAAAAAAGACAGGGGTTGCAATCCTAGTCTCTGATAAAACAGACTTTATACCAACAAAGATCAAAAGAGACAAAGAAGGCCATTATATAATGGTAAAGGGATCAATTAAACAAGAAGAGCTAACCATCCTAAATATATATGCACCCAATACAGGAGCACCCAGATTCATAAAGCAAGTCCTTAGAGACCTGAAAAGAGACTTAGACTCCCACACAATAATAATGGGAGGCTTTAACACCCCATTGTCAACATTACACAGATCAATGAGAATGAAAGTTAACAAGGATATCCAGGAATTGAACTCAGCTCTGCACCAAGTGGACCTAATAGACATCTACAGAACTCTCCACCCGAAATCAACATAATATACATTCTTCTCAGCACCACATTGCACTTATTCCAAAATTGACCACATAGTTGGAAGTAAAGCAGTCCTCAGCAAATGTAAAAGAACAGAAATTATAATAAACTGACTCTCAGACCACAGTGCAATCAAACTAGAACTCAGGATTAAGAAACTCACTCAAAACCACTCGACCACAAGAAAACTGAACAACCTGCTCCTGAATGACTACTGGGTACGTAACAAAATGAAGGCAGAAATAAAGATGTTCTTTGAAATCAATGAGAATGAAGACACAATGTACCAGAGTCTCTGGGACACATTTAAAGCAGTGTGTAGAGGAAAATTTATAGCACTAAATGCCCACAAGAGAAAGCAGGAAAGATCTAAAATTGACACCCTAACATCACAATTAAAAGAACTAGAGAAGCAAGAGCAAATACATTCAAAAGCTTGCAGAAGGCAAGAAATAACTAAGATCAGAGCAGAACTGAAGGAGATAGAGACATGAAAAAACCTTCAAAAAATCAATGAATCCAGGAGCTGGTTTTTTGAAAAGATCAACAAAATTGATAGACCACTAACAAGATTAATAAAGAAGAAGAGAGAATAAAAAAGATGCAATAAAAAATGATAGAGGGAATATCACCACCGACCCCACAGAAATACAAACTACCATCAGAGAATACTATAAACACCTCTATACAAATAAACTAGAAAACCTAGAATAAATGGATAAATTCCTGGACACATACACTCTCACAAGACTAAACCAGGAAGAAGTTGAAACCCTGAATAGACCAATAACAGGCTCTGAAATTGAGGCAATAATTAACAGCCTACCAACCAAAAAAAGTCCAGGACCAGATGGATTCACAGCCAAATTCTACCAGAGGTACAAGAAGGAGCTGGTACCATTCCTTCTGAAACTATTCCAATCAATAGACAAAGGATGAGTTTGTGTCCTTTGTAGGGACATGGATGCAGCTGGAAACCATCATTCTCAGCAAACTATTGCAAGAACAGAAAACCAAACCCTGCATGTTCTCACTCATAGATGGGAACTGAACAATGAGAACACTTGGACACAGGAAAGGGAACATCACACACCAGGGCCTGTTGTGTGGTGACGGGAGTGGGGAGGGATAGCATTAAGGAGATATACCTAATGTAAATGACAAGTTAATGGATGCAGCACACCAACATGGCACACATAAACATACGTAACAAACCTGCACATTGTGCATATGTACCCTAGAACTTAAATTATAATAATAAATAAATAAACAAACAAGAAGTGCTAAAAATAAAATAAAATAAACAATCTCCAGGTTTCAGTGGCTTAAAACGTTAAAAAGTGTATTGTTTGCTCTCAGTACTTGCCCATTATGAGTCAGCTAGGAGGCTTTGCTCTAACTTGTCCTCACTCAGGGACTGAGCCAGAGGGATGTTGCATCTCCCTGCTTCCATGTTTTCCCTGATAGAAAAACGGGTACAAAAACTTACACATGACTTTTAATGCTTCTAAATGAAAGTAACCCATATTACTTTTGCTAAATTTTCATTGGACAAAACAAGTCACATGACCACACCAATACTCCTGAAAGCAAGAAAATAATAATACTATCATGAAACTTCAAAGGAGAATAGAAAATGCTTGGTACAATGCATACAGTGACTCTAAATGTGTTATTTCCCTTCTTTGCACTCCTTTTCTTCATCTTTAGCAAAAATATATATATATATATATATATTTAAATTCTTCCTTGACTACTGTAAGCACACATGAAAATGGCTTTGTTTGACTCTTCACCTTTTGCTCACTAAGCGTTGAAGCTAAACTAAGCAGCTACTTGCCATTAGAGAGACAAAGCCTGAGCAACCTTTTACACTTTCAGCTCTCTGCAATTGAAAAGAGTGCGGACAGCTAGTAAAAGAACATGAGGTATGGAAATCTATACCTTCTACGCTGCATCCAATTCGTGAAATATAATATTTGTGCCTAAACCCTGTATCGCTGGCTTTCTATTATATGAAAGCAACAAAACAATTAATATTTTACAGTCTTAGTACGTCGTCTGCAGAACACTAGTTGGCAAAGTGTACTCTTCAAATATGCTGGGTAAATAGCATGGGGTAACCCAAGTGAGCAAAGAAGAGTGGATTGTGTTCTAAATTAGAGATGAGGACCGGATATGTCCTGAAGGCAAAGAGTTTGTGGACACTTTTCTTAAAAGCCCAGTAGGAATTCTGTTTCCTAAAGAACACTTGTAGCTGCCATTACCTTTGCCTAAACTCCTGCAATTTAGTAAGGAAAGAGAGCCTACATCTAATGTTGAAATAATATGCTACCATTAACCACAGAATGAAGAAATAACCTCTAGCTTTTTGATACTTTTTTTGCCATTCTTCAAAAACAGGTTCTGTGAACTTCTCATGCAAAATTTCACTGCTCTTCCAACACAAAAGTGATTTTAAAAAATGGGCTGATGAGTGACTCTGTTCTTAAAGCTTCATATTGGGGAGCTGTGCCTTCAGACCAACTTCTTTACTGCCAAAACTTGAGGCAAGAGTTCTGAAGCAGCAACTTCAACTGGACCAAACTTTGTTACTAACATGACCTGATATTTTCTATATTTTGCCTCAGGGAAAATGAACTTATCATCCACATGTTTACAGGGCATGAGATAACAACCTGAACTTAACATTGACATTTTTAGGTTGGAATTATTCACTTTTTTTGTTTGTTTTCTTAATCTGAGAAGTTAAGCAGAAAAGCCTAGAATGATTGCACCTTTACACTTTTATGTTAAGAGCTCATCCTTGCCTTTCTCCTCAGTTAAACATAAGGGATGCTTCCAAATGTGACAAAGCTGCCAAAATGGTGATGAATATTGCTTTCAGAGCTGATAAAACAATCTCTTGATATCATCAGCCAACAAATCACTGAACACCTTGAATGCAATTTGTATTATGTAGGGTTTTATTTGTTTCAATTTACAATGAATTGAGTTTTTCAGAGGGGGAATGAAAGTAAGAATTGGTTTATTATGAAAGAACCATGCTGGGAACAGAAAAGAGACAGTCTCACCCAATCTTTGGTCTTCACTGTATGCTCATTGGAGAATAACAGTTTGTTCTTAATATAGTATTCAGCAGAACAGGATTAGAGATGAGGAGTCCCTAGTCTGTGGCCTGTTAGGAAGTGGGCTGCACAGCAGGAGGTGAGTGGCAGGCTAGTGAGCAAAGCTTCATCTGTATTTACAGCCACTCCCCATTGCTTATATTGCTGCCTAAGCACAGCCTCCTGTCAGAGCAGTGGTGACATTAGATTCTCTTAAGAGTACGAACCCTATTGTGAACTGCACATGCAAGGAATGTGTACTAGGTCTCACAAGGAGCTAAGTTGTGAGCTCCTTATGAGAATCTAATGCCTGGTGATCTGTCACTGTCTCCCATCACCCCCCGATGGGACCAACTAGTGGCAGAAAAACAAGCTCAGGGTTCCCGCTGATTCTACATTATGGTGAGTTGTATAATTATTTCATTACATATTACAACGTAATAATAATAAAGTGCACAATAAATGTAATGCAGTTGAATCATCCTGACACCATCCCCCATGACCTGCCCTCCTGGTCCTTGAAAAAACTGTCTTTCATGAAATCGGTCCTTGGTGCCAAAAAGGTTGGGGACTGCTGTTATAGATTAAGAATGGAAGAGATGAACTCTTGATGAGCGAGATCCCATGAGAGCAATGCTGATTAAGAATGGTGTAAGGTAGGTGGCTCACGCCTGTAATCCGAGCACTTTGGGAGGTGGAGGTGGGCGGATCATGACATCAGGAGTTTGAGACCATCCTGGTCAACATAGTGAAACCCTGTCTCTACTAAAAATACAAAAAATGCTGGGTGTGGTGGTGCGTGCCTGTAATCCCAGCTACTTAGGAGGCTGAGGCAGGAGAATTGCTTGAACTTGGGAAGCAGAGGTTGCAGTGAGCCGAGATGGGGCCACTGCAGTCCAGCCCAGGCAAGACTCTGTCTCAAGAAAAAAAAAAAAAAAATGGCGTAAGGTGTAGCCTAATGTCATTCTTTTTTTTTTTTTTTTTTTTTTTGAGACAGAGTCTCGCTCTGTCGCCCAGGCTGGAGTGCAGTGGCGCGATCTCGGCTCACTGCAAGCTCCGCCTCCCGGGTTCACGCCATTCTCCTGCCTCAGCCTCCCGAGTAGCTGGGACCACAGGCGCCCGCCACCTCGCCCGGCTAGTTTTTTGTATTTTTTTAGTAGAGACGGGGTTTCACCGTGTTCGCCAGGATGGTCTCGATCTCCTGACCTCGTGATCCGCCCGTCTCGGCCTCCCAAAGTGCTGGGATTACAGGCTTGAGCCACCGCGCCCGGCGCCTAATGTCATTCTTAACTTGCCTAAGTTAATTGAGCCTAAGCTGTTGTCCTGAGGCTAATGAACAACTTCTCTTTCGCTACTCTTTCTGTTGCCAACCAGTCGGATAGCTCTCCCTAGAATCCCCCAAGTCCTCAAAATTTAGTATTCTTATTTCTTTTAAATTCCATCTAAGGTCCCCCTATAGCCTATGTGATATACTCTTCCTGGATGATGTCATGCTCCCTTCCATTTTGAGACCCCTGAGGGACATACAAATAAATAGTTCAAGGCAAGCATGTTAAAAACAAAATGTATTATATTTTGTATATTTTATTTATTGTTTCACAAATTGTTGCCATCAAAAGTGCAAGCTAGAAACCCACATGAATACCCTTGATTGAATATAAGTAGTTAAAGAGTAGATTCACTCTCCAAATCTCTAAAAGCTTTAATATTAAAAATCTTTTCTTTCTCTCTCAACCCTACTTTCTATCAATATCTTGCCTTTATTCAAACTCCATGCTTTATTACTTGGATTACTAAAATAATTGTCCAGTTGTTCTTACCGCCATTCATGACTATAAAGTACGGATAAAAGCCATAGTCTACACCGTGGCATATGTTGTGAACACTTGGAAACACAAATCTGTTTCTATCACTTCCCTACATAAAAGTATTATTTGTCTTTCCAATGCTTTCAGGATGAAGTTTAAATTCATTAGTTTATCATATAAAAAGGATTTTGTAGTAAATACAAACATGATCCCTGTTTTCATGGCTAGAGTTTAGTGGGGTGTGTGAGGGGCAGCAGGCGAGTAATTCAAAAGTTACCTTTCAGTGTGATGATGTGTGCTGATAAAGACCTGCATTTGTGCTATCAGGCTGGAGGTGAAATTTGGAGGAGGTAATGCTTTAGCAGAGTTTTATAAAGTGAGCAGGGACTGGTTACATGGAGAATAGACACAAGGCATACAGTACTTGGTATATGGTAGGTGTTTGCTAAAATAAATGCTTGTAGACTAAAGTGCGTATGTAGGCATGCATGCATTATTTCACACTGTATCATGGCTGTTTTTCTGGATTGAACAGGTTATCCACCAAACACTTATGAGATGTGACTACTCCAGATCTCAGCTGGAAAAGGTGAAAGCTAGATTCAATAATCTATATTATTGAAATGTTTGAATCTCAGAAGAGTAAATATTAACCTGAGTAGCAGACATTTATTTTCAGGTAGAGATGGACAATCCAAACATGGATAATTGAAACAACCCACAAGGATACTTATTAAGTCATTGGGACTTTCCTCTTAAGCAATGGAGGTCTGGAATCATTTCCAAACTATATATCAACTCCCTGTCATTTTGCAGGAAGTAATTTCAGAGTTCTCCAGCATGGGTCTCATTATCTATCAAGCACAGCCACAGTATGACAACCTCCTCTTCCAATGTCTTAGAATATTGCATTGCTCTCCTGGGAGATGTGTATTATCCGTGGCATGCTGAATATTTGATTTCTCAACTAGAATCTTCAGCATTTATGGGCAGAGGCTGAAGAATATAAGAGGTCAAACATTTACATGAATTTCCTAGGGTTAAAAGTTGGTTTTGGTATGAAATATAAAATATACTGTCCTGATAATGTTTCCTTCATTATCCACATCTGCCGCTTGTGGTATTTATGTATGGTGGGTTTGTTGCTGTTTTTGTTTTGTTTTGTTTTTACTAGAGGGCTGAAATCAGAAGAAAATGTGAAATGCTGAAAGAAAAAAGAGATTTCTTTGAGCTTCATAAATCTTGGACAAAAGTGAATCCCTGTGAGACTACTTTATGTCCCTTATCTAGCTCATTGGCTGTACAGGTGAAAATAAAATTTCCCAAGTGGTTTGATTAGACTGCATAAAACACTCTACAACTCTAATGGGCCAGACAATTCAAAAAGGAGTCAATAATATAAGATTCAGTTTGATCTGTTACAAGGAGGTTGTTTTGCTTCTTTATTAACATAGCTACCTCCTTTTAGGACTCTTTATAACTAACTAACAAGAGATAGTGTCCTCAGGTCTGGTCTTCTCTAATATGGCTGAATTCCTCCATGTTTTCCCAAATTGGTTATTGCCTATCAAATTCCTGTTACCTTTGTGGAATTAGTACACCACTTATAAAATGTGCTCCATACTGAAGTAAAATCTAGGAAGCACACTTAAGCTGCCTGTTTCTGCTACTCTCTTCTGCCTAGTGAGTGGCGACAGTGTCTTGGTATCTTAATTTACTTGTCAATAAGAGAGTTATACCCAGCACAAACCACCTTCTCCAGAGAGCAATAAAGTTGGAGTAAGTAATATTTGTAAAGGACATCTAGGATTCAAAAAAAATAAAGTTTATTATTACAGATTTTGATTAAGAACAACAAACACATAGAGAAAATTCATTCTATATCTGTTCGATATTAAAAACAATGACAGCCATAAGTAAATGTTGAGCAATATTTCCTCTATATGAAAGGATGGGAGGGAAGAACACAGTAAGTTTGACTGGTTGTAACATTTTTTTGTCCTTTTATAACCCAGAAAAGTGACATTTCTCATTAAAATGCCATATTTCATTGTGTTGGAACATAATGGGAACTAAGTCCTTCTAGTACATTTTTTAATACAAAGCCATGAGAATTTAAGACTTAATGCCAGCTTGCTTTGATTTTTCAATCATTCAAGATATATTCTTAATGTTATTTGTCTTAGCACCTTTAGAAATGTAGCTCGGTGCTTCTTTCAAAGATATAACTGAAGAAATTATATCACCCCTTCTACTGAAGTCTTAAAGTGAATTCAAAATCAATTCTACATGCTCTTCTCTTCTATTTAATATTCCTTATCATTCATAGGACTATAGGGTTCATAAAGTGAAAGGGTATGTACATTATTATTTTCTGTAACTGGGCTAAAGCCGTTTTACTAAAAAAGGCAGTTTGTGTCCTATAAAAGGGCGAAGCTACTCATACCACTATGGCATAATGTAAATGAGATGGGAAACTACTCTCCATGGGCAACCCATCTCACTCACATGAAAATCCAAATCCTAACTGCTACCTTCAGAGAAGAACATGATTTGACCCCCTCTTATATGTCTGATATTTTCTCTCACCACTTTCACCCTTGCTTACCCTATTGCTGCTATATTGGGCTCTTTATTATTCCTCAAATGTGGCAATCACATGTGCGCCTCAGATTTTCGCTAAGCTATTCCATCTGCTTATAATTGTTCCCAAGACTCACTCCTATGCTTGCTTTCAAGGCTTTTCTCAAAAGTTACATTCTCAATGAGGGATTTCCTTGTCAACCTATCTAAAATATTCTACCCCTCTCCTGGAAAAAAAAAATCTGATTGCATTTATCTACTAAATTTTACCTTTAATGTCTATCAGCGTCTAATATGATCTATATTTACTACTCATTTATTTTGTTTATTTCCATCTCATACATTAAAATATAAGCTCTGTGGTAGTAGGAGATTCACTGCTGTGATCCTCCACCTAGGACAGGATCTGGCACACAGTATGTGCTTAATAAAAACTAGAAGAATAAATGTATAAATAAAAAGTTGAATGAATACACGAGTGAATAAATGTCAGGAGTGAATGAAATGGCAGGAGTAACAAGAACAAAATTGCAGATACGTCTCAGATACAATACTTGTTTTGTGAACTTGAGCAAGTCATTTAACTCCACTGGACCACAACATTTTTATCTTTAACATGCTATCCTTTCTAAATCCAAAGAATAAGTACAGCTGTATAGTTTCATAAACTTGAAATGGAAGGATTACATTTATTTGGAATGTAAAAGGTCTGAATAATATGCATACTGCATTATAGACCCAGTTAGATATATTTGTCACTCCGGATAATGTAAAAATTTCTTAATCTCTGATAATAGGGAGCAAAAATGAATGATACTTTTACTGACAACCAACTCCATGTTTTCCTTTATCTCTGACTTCTCTTCTTTAATACTAGTTTAAGTCACTTAATTGTTTTGATCTTGATGAACAAGTGATTGTAGCAATGAGTCTGTAAAATAGATTGGCAGAAACTATGTTGGGGTGAAGGTTAATTCAATTTTAAGATGTTGTTTGTTTGTTTTGTTTTGTTTCTGTTTTTGTTTTTTTGAGATGGAATTCCACTCTTGTTGCCCAGGCTAGAGTACAATGGAGTGATCTCAGCTCATTGCAACCTCCGCCTTCCAGGTTCAAGTGATTCTCCTGCCTCAGTCTCCCAAGTAGCTGGGATTACAGGCGCTCACCATCACACCCAGCTAATTTTTGTATTTTTAGTAGAGACAGGGTTTTGCCATGTTGACAAGGCTGGTCTTAAACTCCTGACCTCAGGTGATCTGCCCACCTTGGCCTCCCAAAGTGCTGGGATTACAGGTGTCAACCACTGTGCCCGGCCTTCTAAGATGCTTTGAAAAAAACCGGAGATTTTTGTAGGGAGCACACATATCTATTTAAAAAAATGATCTAAGCACTCTGTTCTGTGCTCCTTCAGCCTATTTTTTCAGAATACTTATCACTTGAATCATCTGAAAATTGTTACCTATAAAATGGGACTATTTATATTGCCAAACTAGAGGTTTTTATGAGGATTGAATATGATTTTAAATGTAAAATATTTAGAATAATGCCTGACACATGGTAAGATCTCAATAGATGCTAATTATGATGATTATTATTACTGTACTTATTAAGCTAATTATTTTCATATCCACTACACAATGAGCTCCTTGAGAGCAGAGTATGTGTTTTTTTAGTCTACTGAAGACACATCCTCATTTCAAAGGATCTATTCATCATACTCAATGGTGAAAATCTGGAAGATTTTCCCCAAGATAAAGAACAAGGCAGTGTCCAGTCTCACCATTGGTAAACAACATAGTACTAGAAGTTTGATCCAGAGCAATTAGGAAAGAAAAAGAAATAAGAGACATATAAACTGGAAATAAGTGAAATTATCTCTATATGCACAAAGAAACCCTGCTAGCACTAATGAATGAATTTACTTAAGTTACAGGACACAAAATCAACATGCAAAAATAAGCTGTGTTTCTATATACTAACAACAAACTATCTAAAAAAGAAATTAAGAAAACAGTCCCATTTATAATAGCATCAAAAAGAATAAAATACTTAGGAATAAATTTAACCAAGGAAGTGAGATCTGTAACTGCAATCTTTAAGACATTCATGACAATGAAATCTATAAGACATTAATGAAAGAAATTGAAGACACACATAAATGGAAAGATAATCCGTTTGTGGATTGTAAGAATTAATAATGTTAAAAATGTCCATACTATCCAAAGCAGTCAGTCTATAGATTCAATTAAATCTCTATCAAAACACCAATGATATTCTTCACATAAACTGACAAAACAATCCTAAAATTCATATGGAACTACAAATGACCCCAAATAGTCAAAGCAATCCTGAAGAAAAAGAACAAACCTAGAGGCATCGCACTTTCTGATCTTAATTTATATTGCAAAGCTATTGTAATAAAAAAAGTATGTATGGCACCAGCACAAAAAAACAGACACATACACCAATGGACCAGAATAGTCTAGAAATAAACCCACATATATATGGCCAACTAATCTCTGCCAAGATGCCAAAAATACACATTGGGGAAAGGATAGTCTCTTCAATAAATAGTGTTGGAAAAGCTGGACATGCACATGAAAATCATGAAAATGAACACTGTATACAAAAATCAACTGAAATCAAAGTCTTAAATATAAGACTCAAAACCACGAAACTCCTAGAATAAAACATAGGGAAAAAGCTCTTTGACATTAGTATTGGCAAAATTATTTTAGATATGACCCCAAAAGCACAGGCTACAAAACAAAAATAGAGGCCAGGCATGGTAGCTCAGGCCTGTAATCCCAGCACTTTGGGGGCTGAGGTGGGCAGATCACTTGTGGTCAGGAGTTTCTGACCAACCTGGCCAACATAATAAAACCCTGTCTCTATGAAAAACACAAAAATTGGCCAGATGTGATGGCTCATGCCTGTAACCCCAGCTACTCAGGAGGCTGAGGCAGGAGAATCACTTGAACCCAGGAAGTGGAGGTTGCAGTGAGCCAAGATGGCACCACTGCACTTCAGCCTGTATGACAGAGTAAAATTCTGTCTCAAAACAATAAATAAAAATAAACAAATGGGACCATATAAAACTAAAAACTTCTTCACAGCAAAGGAAACAATCAACAAAATGAAAAGGCAACTCACAGAATAGAAAACATATTTTCAAATAATACATCTGATAACGGGGTTAATATTCAAAATATATAAGGAACTCATACAACTCTGTAACAAGAAAATATATAACCCATTTAAAAACTGGCAAAGGATCTGAATAGACATTTTTCAAAGGAAGACAAGCAAATGGCTAACAGGTATGAAAAGATGTTCAACATCACTAATCATCAGAGACATGGAATTCAAAACCACTATGAATCATCACCTCATACCCATTTTGCTAACCATTATCAAGAAAGACAAGAGATGGCAAATGTTGATGGTGTGGAGAAAAGAGAACTCTCATACACTGTTAGTAGGAATGTAAGTTGGTAGAGCCATTTTGGAAAACAATATGAAGATTCCTCAAAAAACTAAAAATAGAATTACCATATTATCCAGCAATCACACTTCTGAGTATGTATCCAAGGAAATTAATATCTGGACTTTGAAGAGATATTTGCACTCCCTTGTTCATCACATTATTCACAATAGCCATTATATGGCACAAACCTAAGTGTCTCTCAACAGATGAATAAAGAAAAGGTGGTATGTATACAATGGAATGTTATTCAGCCAAAAAAACCCTTTCCATTTCCTATGAAATAGATAAATCTGGAGGACATTATGCTAAGTGAAATAAGACAGACACAGAAAGAAAAATAGTGTATGATCTCATTTATATGTGGAATCTTACAAAAAGCAAAAAGGTTAAATTCATATGAAAAGAGAGGAGAATGGTAGTTTCTAGGGTCAGGAGGGTATGAAAAATGGGTGGATGGTCGAAGGGTAGCAAGTTTCAGTTATAAGATGAGTCAGTTCTGGAGATCTAATGTGCAGCATAGTGACTATCATTAGTAATACTGTATTTTTTACTTGAAAATTGTTAAAAGAGTACATCTTAAGAGTCCTCACCACACACACACACACACACATACGCACAATGATAATTACATGTGGTTGTAGATGTGCTGATTAATTTGGTTGTAGTGACTTTATTTCACAAGGTAGACACATACCAAATCATCACATTGTACACCTAGAATATGAGCACATTTTTACTTGGCAATTATACCTCATTGAAGTTGGAAAACAATGAAAGCATTTATTGAACAAATTTGTTTTATTTTGTTTTACTTTTTTCATTCATACAAAAGAAAAGATGGTGCTCTTTGATTTTTGAATACATGACATGCTGTATGGACAAGATTTAGCGCTTAAATTTGACATCTGATTAACTTTACAGTTAAGTTTAGCCCTCTTCAATCATAGCTTTAAAAAGATTCATGGTAAATATAAGAGGGGAACCAATTTTCTCTTTGAAGAGGGCATGTGTGACACAACTCATTTTCAGCCCTACTGCAGCTTCCACATCTAGTCCTAAACCTATAAGTAATCATGACTGTAATAGTAATTATACCAGCTTCTTAGATTTGCAAAGCACTTTACAACCTTCCAATTTGGTCGCATTTGTTGGTTACCAGTCTCATTGGCTTGTTGGGAAGATTTAATAAAATATATTTTTAAAATGTTGCCCAGAGAGACCAACATATAACACTTTTTTTTTTTTTTTTTTTGAGATGGAGTCTTGCTCTATAGCCCAGGCTGGAGTGCAGTGGGGCGATCTCAGCTCACTGCAATCTCCACCTCCCGGGTTCACGCCATTCTCCTGCTTCAGCCTCCCGAGTAGCTGGGACTACAGGCACTCGCCACCATGCCTGGCTAATTTTTTGTATTTTTAGTAGAGACTAGGTCTCACCGTGTTAGCCAGGATGGTCTTGATCTCCTGACCTCGTCATTTACCCGCCTCAGCCTCCCAAAGTGCTGGGATTACAGGCGTGAGCCATGGCGCCCAGCCCTAACACTTTATTAATAAATATAAGTACCTGGCCGGGCACAGTGGGTCATGCCTGTAATCCCAGCACTTTGGGAGGCCAAGGCAGTCAGATCACAAGGTCAGGAGTTCGAGACCAGCCTGACCAACATGGTGAAACCCCGTCTCTACTAAAAGTACAAAAATTAGCCGGGCCTGGTGGCGGGTGCCTGTAATCCCAGCTACTCAGGAGGCTGAGGCAAGAGAATTACTTGAACCCGGGAGGCGGAGTTTGCAGTGAGCCGAGATAGCACCACTGCACTCCTGCCTGGGAGACAGAGCAAGACTCCATCTCAAAAAAATTTATAATAAAATAAATGTAAATTCCCTTTTGCTCATTTGAACCTCATCAAGACTATAAGAAGCCAGTAGTTGGAGGCAGGTATTATTTTTCCTTCTCAGCTCTACTGCTACTACCCTAGTCCAAGCCAGCATCACAAATTGCCTGGACTACCACAGTAGGTTCCTGTAGTATCTTCCTAATTCCTTCACTCCCTCCCTAAAATCCCTCCTTCACATAGCAGTAATCTATTAAAAACATAAACATGAGACTGTTGTTCAGAACCAGTTAATGCCTCTCCATTGAACTTAGAATAGAATCCAAGTCTATTGCAGATTCCAACAAGGCCTTCTACTACACAGACCTTGAGAGCTTCCCAGGTAACCCTCCATGACTATTCTTCCGTCACTCAGTTGGCACTAGCCTCTCTGGGCTTCTTTCTGTCCTTCAGCCCAGGAAGTTAGTCTAACCTTATCGTCTTTACTGTTGCTTTACCTCTCTGCCTGTAAGGCTTTATTCCCAGATTTTTACTTGCTTGTCTCTTTTTTAATGTTTGATTCCAGCTTAAATGTAGCTTCTCACAGAGCTGTTCACATAGAGTGGTCACTCTACCTTACTGCTCCCCATCAGGGCATCCAGTTTACATAGTGGATTTTCAACAAATATTTCATTTTTTTTCTGTACACATACCAAAAAATAAAAGTCTAGAGAGATTAATTGGTTGGGTAAAGCTTCTAAGTAGTATGCTTTTGTAGAACTCAGGTTTTATACAAATAATAATAATTTTTCATGATTAAATAGTGTTGATAGTGGCACAATTCTGTCAATATTGTAAAAAGCACTGCATTGTGTACTTTAAATGGGTGAATTTTATAGTTTGTGTGTTACATTCTCAATACAGCTATGGTTAAATATAATTGTGAAATGTATTCTTCTTCTAACTCTACCTTTTAAATTAAATTATTTTATATTAATTATTTAATTTAATTTAATGAGGGTACTTAAAACCTATTAAGCTGTCTCTCTATAAACTCAAGTCCATTAATTAGACCTCATGGCTCCTCCTTTATGATAGTGCTTATTTGTTGGAGGATTCTCCCTAGGTTTCCTCATTATAAGCCACTTCAGCACACATTTGGCCCTTTGGGAAGAATTTTACATGTTTTGCATATAATGTCTATTGTTACATGGCTCTTTTAGTCTGTTGAAGAAACAGAATTGTATTTTTTAAAATCTCCAAAGGGAGGAGAAGATACTTACTACTTAACAGGCAACAGTGATACAGCAGGGATCATTTGAGGATAGAACTCATTAATAATCTTACGTAAACAGCTTTATTTTCAACTGGAGTGCACTATCCTTGGTGGCATCCAGCTTGCCGAATTCTGGGTGGTGGTGGCATCTGTACCACAAGGACCAGACCCTTGTCCTGCCCCATTTCTGAGGTCTATAAATCTCCCTTACTTGATGTCTGTGTTGGTGTCTGCTAAGGAAGAAACTAAGACCCTCCTGAATACTGAAATTAATCTGAGAAAATCTGCAATGATCTGGGTTTGTGTGTGTGTGTGTGTGTGTGTGTGTTTTTCTCTGAATCAGCCCTAATTCACAGGAGAAATCTGTAGAGCTGCTGAATGTTCATTTTTTACAAAATCATTGCTCTGGTTCCACTGCATCTATTTTATTACAAATACATTAGTCCCTCTCCTACTTATCAGCTAGGAAATGGTACCACCATGTAGTTGGCTAAGAGACTGAAATGCTTCCTTTCTTGAAAGAGCAGATTGACTCAGGTCCATTAATCACTTCTTAAACAACAGTTACAATAACGAGAAATCAAGTGATAATTTCAAATGAGAGCTTGGTTGCCATAGAGAAAGCTAAACAATAGTGGCTAAATTGTCTATCTACATGTAATGACATTTTCTTATACTAAGTAAACCTTTCTCTGCCTACACACTTCTGTACCCCCATCAACCACACACACATTCACAAACACACACACACTCACAAACACAGAGTAGGTCATACTCTACCACAGGTTGCAACCTCTTATCACGTGTCTACACTGTAATTTCCCGCATGGACAAACTGCAATCCTTGTTGCCTTCCAAATGTTGGATGCAGGATGTAAAACATACCGCACGACATGCCAAAGTTTGATGTGTGAGTGTGATGATCAAAATATGGGAGGTGTCTTCAGACAGGTCACTGCTTAGCAGCATGTTATTTTGGCAAGGCATGCACTGTCTTTAGCTTCATGTTCTACATTATTCTCCTAGGGGAGGGATCTTGCATTCAATATGAGATGGTTCTATTATGTGACTTACCATTTACATTTTGAAAGGTAACTCCATTTATAATTCCAATACCATGTAATATGCAAATCAGAGCCCTATAAAACTAATTTCCAAGCTTTTTGATTCTAGATAGAAAGCCTAAGAAACAGAGGGTGATTGAAATATTTCAATAATACCAAATAAAAAAATCCACCCGTGCAGTAAGATTCTCAGTGAATAGTTTTCTACTCAAAGTGATATTATTTGATTAGGCATTTATGAATTGGTCAAGAGTAAAGGGCTGGCAGGAAGGCATTGAATCCACTGCAGACTCTGCTGACACGAAAACCAGGGAGGTATTTTTCTCTGCTACAGAAGATCTCTTTAGAAGGTTTCTGCCTGGTAAAATGGCCATTTGCTTTATATTTTCCTGTGTTATCCTTTGAAGTCTCCAACTCATGTACCAATGGAATCCTATAATCTCCTTCACTAATTTTCTTTCTTTCAAAATTAACATTTTTCTATTTAAGCACCCCTTAGTGCTTTTCTCTCCTCTTCTTAGCTGCAGCCCACCTGTGGAGTCTAAAATAACACACACCATATTAACACTCTTCTGCTGAGATTTTGATAACAGACACCTGTGCAGTCTAAGTAGCTCTTGACTTATTTCTTTCAGAATGTGTTAATAATGGTGGCCACATTTATTTTCCTCCAGATGTCAATTAAAAATACCACAAGGGCCAGTTTCAGTGAAAACTTGAAAGTGGATTAAGCTACTCCCTCTCTTTCACTCTCCCCACATACCATTTTGCTATCTTTCAAATGCAGCAGAGAGCACATCCATCAATCAGAGAGCTGCTGGGCATCCCAGGAGCACACCACAGGTGGCGAGTTTCACTGCATACACCTTAAAGTGCATCCTCACCTTATTTCTCATGTTAATAAACACTCTGCCATTTTAACAGCAACCACAACTGCATGCAAATATAACGATGTAAATACGACTGAAGTATTCAAATTGGTCCTCAAAATTGATGTCACAAGATAACAAGGCAAGACTGTAAGCCACTCTGCCATTTTTATCCTTCAGAAACAACTTTTTAATCAACATTTTCAGTCTTACCAACATTTCTTTTTCTCTGAGTTAATATTTAAAATAGCTAGTCAATTTGTGAGGCATTGGAGCTGTTGTTAAAATAAGTGACTCTCTGGGCTTTCAAAATCTCTTTGATGCAGCCCACCCTAACCACTAGGGCTGGCTCTACATTAAACATTTCTTTTAAGGGTATATTTTATTTCTTGCAAGCAGCTTTGCACAATTTTTATCCACATGAGACCAGATCTCTTTTTGCAGGTTAGCTCACAGCCAGAGCCTCGATCGATTTTGAAAGCTCATAAGGGAAGAAATCCAGAGAAACAGCTAGGTAGTTAAATCAGGGAGTTACACTCTCTTGGTTGTGTTGTTCAGCCGACTTCAAGAACTGCCTTAGCTTTTATTCATTCATTTACTCACATGTCCATATGATGACATGTACCTCCCCTGAACCCCACCCCCAACGAAAGGTCCACTAAATATTAAAGACTATGAAGAGCCACATGAACTGAACACTAAGCTATATACTAGTCACTGGAGGGTCATTTAAAAGCTGCAATAACAAGGGATAAGGAAGAGAATGAAATGCTTTCTTTTCTTTGAAGGCCTCTGCTCCTTTTAGAGCAACTGGATTCCATTTAGCAAATGACCTCCCTCTGGGAATAAAAAATAATAATAACCCCGGCACAGAAGGATAAATTATGTATTTTACTCAAGAAATGCTAAGAACTCTGCTTACTTCATGCTGTATGTAAGACAGCACGATGCATGCCTTTATATCTCTATAGCCCTCCTTATTGTTTTGACAGCATAGTGATTTTTATAATTTGACATTCTATTCTCATCCTAGAGAAGGAGAGCTCCAGAAACGAACTCTGCTTTTGCTAGAGCTGCTAAATTCAGAAAAGGAACTTCATTAATGTAACCGTTGTGTGTTGCACTTCCTAGGTTTTTTACAGAGCTGACAGTGAGAAGAAAATATTTTCTGCAAGGAAAAGGAGCATCCTCTGGGAAAGAACATTACCTACATTTAAGCAAAGTGGTTGAAAACAGCTCTTAGGCAGGTAGGGTCAAATCCATTTTGTGACAAGCAGTTCATTGGTGCTAAGTGTAGAATCAGCAAAGAATGAGGATTGGTTAACTTTTAAAGATACTTTTATTCTATTACAAAGTTTGTACTCTAGGTTAGCCATTTTGGAAACCAGCAGTATCCCTAGGCCACAATCATCTCATAGGAATTACTCGGCAGCCTTCTTACTGGGCCCCTTTAATCCAGCCTTGTGCCTCCCTAATCCTGTCTGCATACTGCAGACAGAGTAATTCTTCCAAGACACCAAGCGGATCAAACCCACCTTCTGTCAAAAACCCACGGGAAGCTTCACAAAGGGCTGAGGTTAAAGTCCACATTCTTTAGCATATTACACCCGTAGCTTCTGAAAGTATTTTTCTAGTCTTGTCTTTCATCATTCATCACCTTATTTCTAACCACCCCAGCCAAACTGAACTTTGAAGAAGAAAAAGAAGACCAGAAGATAAAAAATTCAATGGACTGACACCATCTTCCCTGTACATTTGGCCTGGTTATTAACCAGTTACCTTTCAGATCTAATTTAAAAACATCAAATTACAGAAATGTTGTCCTGATTCTCTTTGATCAGACTGGAGTTGTCTGGGATGTGCTTTCCAGCCTATTATATGCCTATTATTGCTGCTATCCCATTTTAGCCATATTGGATTTGTTTACTTGTTGCTTTCTCCTCTGACTGCAAGTTCCCTTGGGACAAGAATTGTATTCCTTTCTCTCATCATTATATCTTCAGTGCCTGGCACAGAAGATGGTAATTGAACAAATGAATGAAGAAATGAATGAATGAATTCTAGTGGCAGAAAAGTAGAGAAAATAGATGGAGATTACTAGAGTGCTGCAGCATGGAAGGACTGACTGAACAGCAGAAAAAATTATTGTATCCCTCGGTCGGATCAATTCAAGCACCACAGAATGCATTTCATCTGCAATATTCAGCCTTGGTTTCCTTACTCTGACTATAATTCCCAAAGGATTTCTGACATTCATTGATGGATTTAAGGCTCTATCTTCTGTGAAATGCCCATGGGAGGTAACACTCCACATACTACAAATACATCCAAACATTCCTGGGAATAGTTCTGAGACAGGAAGAATTATTTCACCTTGCATCTGAAGGCAGCAAGGAAGACTGAGAGGGTCCTGCTTCCCAAGAGCCATAAGTGAAAGCTGAAGACAAAGGGGAAAATTCACTCACGTTCTGAAAAATGTGTTGTTGTTGTTGTTTTCTACATGACTAGTAAAGAATTATTAAGCTCTAAAAACAGCAGATATTTTAGAAACTTTTCCTGACTTCCTCTTCCACATCATCTTCCACTACTCTAAGATCAAATTTCCAATTTCATGAAAAGAGACCCCAGGAAAACATTATCAATTACTCAGTTCTACCCAATATTCCATGATCTGAAAAGTCCTTCAACTCTTGCCTGGATTCTCAATTCCTTCAACAAATACTTATTGAAGACCTGCTACATGTTAGGCATTCTACCTGGCTAAAAATTCAACAGTAAACTTTTGTTTTCTCCCTCCCATCCTCATGGAGCTTATGCTCTATTAGAATTCTTCTGGGAAATAAAGTTGATTCTGGTTGAACCATTATTGAATAAATACCTTAATACATGATTGAACAAATAAACTGCTACTATTCAAGGATAACAAAAACGAGTATTCTTGTTTCTCCTCCCGCATTTCTATAGAACAGCATAATGCCATGCTTAAGAATTTGCACCTAAGACAAACCTGGATTTCAGTTCTAGTTCCTCCACTTATTGACTGGGTGAACTTGAGCAACTTTATTTCTCTTTCCTGCTGTAACATAGGTATAATTTAATAGAAATTAGGCTTCAAATTTGTCTTGGGGGGTTAAAGAACATACAAGAAAAAAAATCTGGCAAGTGAGAGGAGAATTTGACAATATTAGCTATTACTTCTTCTTTCTAAGTTTCTTACCTGAATTGGTAAAATGAAAGTTCATTATTATCAGTGACCTTTACTTTTAATAAGAAGAAACTTATGTAGTCATAAGGAGTGAAAATTTATTATTCCCAATGCTTAAATCTGATACTCAAAGCAAACCACACTGACTCCTTCTGCTTTCCTGTTGACAGCACCCTATTAAACAGAAATGCTCCCATCAGGGGGGATGAGACAAAGCTGCCCAATTTCTGAAGTATGCCACTTCCCCAGCATGCCTGGGAGGGATTTACAATGCTCTAGAAATAGCAAACAGTGCATAAATGTCCTTGGAAGATGACTGCATAAGCAGCAATACGACTTGTGCTACCTGAGAATTCTATCACAGGGAAAGCACAAAAACGTGTCTGATACACACATCCCAGACACTCCTCCAATTAAATAATTATTTATCTTAAATCAAATTCACCCTTTCATTAGAAAGATACTTGTTCTTTTAAGTAACTTTACAACTGGGAAATAAATACACACACACACACAAACAGATATGTATATGTGTGTATACACACACACACATATATTATTCTCTGCAAATACATATATATTTTCTCTGAAAAACAACATATATATTTCTTCCCCTTAGATATGACCTCAGAAGAAAACTAAACTTTATTTCTAGTGATGAAAGGGCTTCAGAGAAGTTTGTTCTATTTGTGATGCATAAAATTTGTCTTTAGAACAGCTATATGAAGACTATGTCTCCAAAAAAAAAAAAGAACAGCTATATGAGTCTGACCAAAGCTTTTCATAAACTTTCATCTTCATAGAATCACTTGTCTTTCTCAAAATACAGGTAAGCCCGTGGGGAAAAAAAGTTTACTTTAAAATATGATTGACTTATATTTCCCTGAGAACCATTAGATTCATTTACATAGTTTCTTATTTTTATGTCTACTTAATATATATTTTCTGCTTTATATATTGCATAGAGAGTATTTTTTTACTAAATCTAAGAACCTGAAGTTATTTCCTCCCTTCATCCAATATCCAAGGATCTTCCTAGAAAAGTTATCTAAAACTCTGTAGTTAGAAAATAATTTAATCTGTTAAGAGAGGCACAAAGTCAACTTTTGTTTTACAGATGAGACAGAAGGTATACCTACATTTCTCTAATGTGTTTATAACAGAAATGAGCAATGAGTTCATAGTTTTCTGCCTCTAGTCCTGCATCATGAAATGTTGGTATTTTATAGAATTTAACTTGCGGTAGAATTTTAACTGTCTTTTAAAAATTTTTTTACTGGCCGGGCGCGGTGGCTCAAGCCTGTAATCCCAGCACTTTGGGAGGCCGAGACGGGCGGATCACGAGGTCAGGCGATTGAGACCATCCTGGCTAACACGGTGAAACCCTGTCTCTACTAAAAAAAAAAAAAAAAAAAAATACAAAAAACTAGCCGGGCGAGGTGGCGGGCGCCTGTAGTCTCAGCTACTCGGGAGGCTGAGGCAGGAGAATGGCGTAAACCCGGGAGGCGGAGCTTGCAGTGAGCCGAGATGCAGCCACTGCACTCCAGCCTGGGCGACACAGCAAGACTCCGCCTCAAAAACAAAACAAAAAAAAAAATTTTTTTTTACTTTGTAATAATTGTCTTCATATTTATGAAATCTTATTTCAGCCTCAGTGCTACAACTTTTCAGCAGCATTTTTTGTTGTCAAAGTGTACTTTTTTAAAAGAATTAACACAAATGCTCTATTCAGGAAGACTTATTGAGACTCCTCTGTGTTGCCCTCCGAGGCAAGCCAACCCACTTCTCAGCTTGTCCTAGTAGGTGATGCTAGATAGCAGATAATGGCCAGTCAACTCCTTTACATTTGCTTTCAGCTGTTAAAAATCCAACAACTTATAAGGTATGTTCTTTTTTTTTTTTTGGATGGAGTTTTGCTCTTTTCACCCAGGTTGGAGTGCAGTGGTGCGATTTCGGTTCACTGTAACCTCCACCGCCTGAGTTCAAGCAATTCTCCTGCCTCAGCCCACAGAGTAGCTGGGATTACAGGTGCCTGCCACCATGCTCGACTAATTTTTGTACTTTTAGTAGAGATGGGGTTCTGCCATGTTGGCCAAACTGGCCCTGAACTCCTGACCTTAGGTGATCTGCCCGCCTGGGACTCCCAAAGTGTTGGGATTACAGATGTGAGCCACCGCTACCAATTTTATAAGGTATTTTCCTGAGGCTTCCTGGGTATTACTTTATGATTTTTTCATTGTTCATATTGCAACATTAATATCAACCAACTTTGTTTTTGTCTCTCCATGAAATAAGCATAAATGAGAGCAATAACACTTGGCAAAAGAGAATACTATTAAATAATTTATAATTGATTCTGTTGGGTTCTTAGGAAGTAGAACATGCCCAAACGCTTGATTTATCTCAGTAATTGAGATGAATCCAAGGGTCAGCCTAGATTAGAAAGATTAGCAGGAGAGATGTTAAAGGGGGAACATCTGCCCCCAAAAGTAGACCTTCACTGTGGAACCTGAAAGTTCAGATCACAGAAGGCTTTGACCTTACCTGGAGCTGAGACCAATTTGGAGAGCTGAGTGAAATACAGGGGTAGAAGAAGCAGCAGGAAGAGCCCTGTGGGCTCTCTCGGTCCCCAGGGAAGCCATTTCTGACTTTGTCTTGAAGAGGTTCTTGGGGATGGCTGTCAGGGGAACTGGGAAAAGACCACAGGGAGAAGGAAACTTCCAGCTGTACTTTGTAACAATTTCAACTGAATGCGAAGTTTTCTGGACAGAACTCGGGGTGGGGGGGTGAATTGAGAGTGCAGACACAGCACAGAAGCTGAAACGGGTGGGGCAGCAGGCAAGGAGGCATGAAGCTTAAAAGTCCTGCTTGCTTTCTCAGCCTTTGCTCACCTGTTGCCCAGAAAAAACTTGATCCTGTTGTAGGGGCACGGTGGGAGTAAGACTGGCCTTTTGGGCTGCATGGGGGAGCCATGTAAGGCCTGTAACTGCCAGCTTTCTCCAACTTCCCTGGCAACCTGCATGACACACCAGGGCAGCCATAATCCCCCTGGGAACCCTACTCCATTGGCCTGAGAACCACACTCCCATCTCCCACAGCAGCTGCAGCAAGTCCCATCCAAGGAGAGTCTGAGCTCAGACACTTAATCCTGCCCCCACCTGCTGGTCTTTCTCTACCCACCACCTGATCCTCCCTACACTTCCAAGGCAGCTGATTCTCTTTTGAAAGTGCCACCTCCTGGCAGGTGCCCAAGCAACACAAAACTAGTGCAATAAACAAAACTGCAACCAAGGATCTTCACAGAGTCCATTTTACTTCCCTGCCACCTTCACCAGCACAAGTGCTGCTATCCATGGCTGACAGACATGAAGACAGTTCACATTACAGGACTCTGTGCAGACACCCTTCAGTACCGGCCCGAAGTCCGGTAGCTCTGCTGGGTGGCTAGATCCAGAAGACAAATAACAATCACTACAGTTTGGCTCTCAGGAAGCCACATCCCTAGGAGAAAGGGGAGAGCACTACATCAAGGGAGAACGCAGTCCAAATGTAGGGAGCAACTACATCAAGGGAGACTAAAGAATCTGAACAGGAGCGCTTGAGCTCCAGATTTTCCCTCTGACATAGTCTACCTCAATTAGAAGGAACCAGAAAAAGAATTCGGGGAATATGACAACACAAGGTTATTTAACACCCCCAATAGACCACACTAGCTCACCAGCAATGGATCCAAACCAGGAAGAAATCCCTGAATTGACAGAAAAAGAATTCAGGAGGTTGATTATTAAGCCAAGCAAGGAGGCACCAGAGAAAGGTGTAGTCTAATTTAAGAAAATCAAAAAAAGATACAAGATATGAAGGGAAAAATCTTCAGTGAAATAGACAGCATAAATAAAAAACCATCACAACTTCTGGAAATGAAGGATACACTTAGAGAAATGCAAAATGCACAGGAAATTCTCAGCAATAGAATAGAACAAGCAGAAGAAAGAACGTCAGAGCTCCAAGACAAGGTTTTCGAATTAACCCAATCCAACAAAAACAAGGAAGAAAGAATTTTTTGGGCCGGGTGCAGTAGCTCATGCCTGTAATCCCAGCACTTTGGGAGGCTGAGGCAAGTAAATCATGAGGTCAGGAGATCAAGACCATCCTGGCCAACATGGTGAAATCCCATCTCTACTAAAATTAAAAAAAATTAGCTGAGCATGGTGGCACACACCTGTAGTCCTAGCTACCCAGGAGACTAAGGCAGGATAATCACCTGAACCCAGGAGGCAGAGGCTGCAGTGAGACGAGATCATGCCACTGCATACCAGCCTGGGTGACAGAGCGAGGCTCTGTATCACAAAAAAAAAAAAAAAAAAGAATTTTTAAAATGAACAAAGCCTGCAAGAAATTTGGGATTATCTTAAACAACAAAACCTAAGAATAATCTCTGTGGAAGAAGCTAAATCTAAAAGTTTGGAAAACATATTTGAGAGAACAAATGAGGAAAACTTCCCTGGTTTTGCTAGAGATCTAGGCATCCAAAACAAGAAGCTGAAAAAAACACCTGAAAAAACACCTGGAAAATTTATTGCCAAAAGATCATCACCTAGGCACATAATCATCAGGTTATCTAAAGGTGAAATGAAAGAGAGAATCCTAAAAGCTATGAGGAAAAAGCACCAGGTAACCTATAAAGGAAAACCTATCAGAATAACAGCAGATTTTTCAGCAGAAACCCTACAAGCTAGAAGTGTTTGGGGCCCTATCTTCAGCCTCCTTAGACGAAATAATTATTAGCCAATAATTTTGTATTCAGCAAAACTAAGCTTCATAAATAAAGGACAGATACAATTGTTTTCAGACAAACAAATTCTGAGAGAATTCACCACTACCAAGCCAGCACTAAAAGAACTGCTAAAAGGAGCTCTAAATCTCGAAACAAATCCTCAAAAAACACCAAAATAGAACCTCCCTTAAATCTCACAAGACCTATAAAACAAAGACGAAATAAATATAACAAAGCAAGGTATTCATGCCACAAATAACACAATGACTAGAACAGTACTTCACATCTCAATACTAACACTGAACGTAAATGGTCTAAATGCTCCACTTAGAAACAGAATGGAAGAATGGATAAGCATTCACCAACCAAGTATCAGAGACTCACCTAACACATAAGGACTCACATAAATTTAAGGTAAAGGACTAGAAAAAGATATTTCATGCAAATGGACACCAAAAGTGAGTAGGGGTAGCTATTCTTATATCAGAAAAAAACTTAAAACAACAGCAGTTAAAAAAGACAAAGAGAGGCATTACATGATGATAAAAGAACTTGTCCAATAAGAAAATATCACAATCCTAAATATATATGCACCTAACACTGGAGCTATTAAATTTATAAAATAATTACTATTAGACCTAAGAAATTAAATAGAAACCAACACAATAATAGTGAGGGACTTTAGTACTCCACTGACAGCACTAGACAGGTCATCAAGACAGAAAGTCAACAAAGAAACAATAGATTTAAACTACACCCCGGAACAAATGGACTTAACAGATATTTACAGAACATTCTATGCAACAACTTCAGAATGTATATTCTATTCATCAGCATATGGAACGTTCTCCATGATAGAACATATGATAGGCCATGAAACAAGTATCAAAAAATTTAATAAAACTGAAAT
The DNA here is from genome assembly GCF_003255815.1 of Theropithecus gelada. Classification (NCBI taxonomy): domain Eukaryota; kingdom Metazoa; phylum Chordata; class Mammalia; order Primates; family Cercopithecidae; genus Theropithecus; species Theropithecus gelada. Next base: position 102,578,716 of record NC_037677.1, read on the forward strand.
TATATCAAGTACTTTCTCAGACTGCAGTGGAATAAAACTGGAAATCAACTCCAAAAGGAACTCTCAAAACCAGGCAAATACATGGGAATTAAATAACCTGCTTCTCAATGATCGCTGGGACAACAGTGAAATCAAGATGGGAATCTAAAAAATTATTTGAATGGAGGCTGGGTGTGGTGGCTCACCCCTGTACCCAGCACTTTGGGAGGCCAAGATCCACCTTTGGGTGGATCTCCTGAGGTTGGGAGTTTGAGATCAGCCTGACCAACATGGAGAAACCCTGTTTCTACTAAAAATACAAAATTAGCCAGGGTGGTGGCACATGCCTGTAATCCCAGCTACTCGGGAGGCTGAGGCAGGAGAATCGCTTGAACCTGGGAGGTAGAGGTTGCAGTGAGCTGAGATCATGCCATTGCACTCCAGCCTGGGCAACAAGAGCAAAACTCCGTTTCAAAAAAAAAAAAATATTTAAATGGAATGATAATAGTGACACAACCTATCAAAACCTCTGGGATACAGCAAAGGTAATGTTGAGAGGAAAGTTCACAGTCTGAAAGAGCACCGATAGACAATTTAAGGTCACATGTCAAGGAACTACAGAAAGAACAAATGAAACCTAAACCCAGCAGATAAAAAGAAATAACAAAAATTAGAGGAACTAAATGAAGTTGAAACAAAAAATGCAAAAGATAAATGAAACAAAAAGCTGGTTCTTCTAAAAGAAATGTAAAATTAATAGACCATTAGTGAGATTAACCAAGAAAAGAGAAGATCAAAGTAAGTTCAATTACAAATGAAACAGTAGGTATTACAACCAATACAACAGAAATACAAAAGATCATTCAAGGCTACTATGAACATGTTTACATGCATACACTTGAAAATCTAGAGGAGATGGATACATTCCTGAAAATATACAACCTTCCTAGATTAAACCCAAAATAAATAGAAACTCAGACCTATAACAGAGAGAATGAAATGTTAATTAAAAAATTGATACAAAAATGGTCCAAGACCAGACAGATTCACAACTGAATTATAGCAGACATTTAAAAATGAATTGGTATCAATCCTATTGACACCATTCCACAGGATAGAGAAAGAGGGAATCCTCCCTAAATCATTCTATGAAGCCAGTATCACCCTAATACCAAAACCAGGAAAGGACATAACAAAAAAGAAAACTACAGACCAATATCCCTGATGAATATAGATGCAAAAATTCTTAACAAAATATTAGCTAACCAAATTGCACAGCATATCCAAAAGATAATCCACCATGATCAAGTGGATTTCATACCAGGTATGCAGGGATGGTTTAACACTTGCAAGTCAGTGTGACACATCACATAAACAGAATTAAAAACAAAACATCACATGATCATCTCAATAGATGCAGAAAAATCATTTGACATAATCCAGCATCATGATTAAAACCCTCAGCAAAATCCACATAGAAGGGACATACCTTAATGCAATAAAAGCCATCTATGAATAACCCACAGGCAACATTATATTGAATGAGGAAAAGTTGAAAGCATTCCTCTGGAACTGGAATAAGACAAGGATGTCCACTCTCACCACTTCTATTTAACATAGTACTGGAATTCTGAGTCAAAGCAATCAGACAAGAGAAGGAAATAAGGAACATTCAAATCAGTAAAGAGGAAGTCAAACTGTTGCTTTTTGCTGATGATATAATTGTATACCTAGAAAACCCTAAAGCCTCCCCCAAAAAGCCCCTAGAACTGATAAATGAATTCAGCAAAGGATACAGAATTAATGTACATGAATCAGTAGCTCTGCTATACACCATCAGTAACCACGCTGAGAATCAAATAAAGAATTCAACCCATTTTATAATAGCTGCAAAAATAAAGCAAAATACTTAGGAATATACTGAACCAAGGAAATAAAAAAAACCTCTACAAGGAAAACTACAAAACACTGCTGAAAGAAATAATAGATGACACAAACTAGTTGAAACATCTCCTATGCTCATGGATGAGTAGAATCCGTATTGTGAAAAAGATCAAACTGTCGAAAACAATCTACAAATTCAGTGCAATTCCTATCAAAATACCACCATCATTCTTCACAGAACTAGGAAAAAAAATCCTAAAATTCATATGGAAACAAAAAAGAGCCCACATAGCCAAAGCAAGACTAAGCAAAAAGAACAAATCTGGAAGAATCACATTACCCAACATCAAATTATACTGTAAGGCCATAGTCACCAAAACAGCATGATGCTGGTATAAAAATAGGCACATAGACCAATGGAACAGAATAGAGAACCCAGAAATAAAGCCAAATACTTACAGCCAATTGATCTTTCACAAAGCAAAGGTGGGGAATGGACACCCTATTCAACAAGTGGTACTGGGATAATCGGCAGCCACATGTAGGAGAATGAAACTGGATCCTCTTCTCCCACCTTACACAAAAATCAACTCAAGATGGATCAAGGCCTTAAATCTAAGACCTGAAACCATAAAAATGCTAGAAGATAATGCCAAAAAAACCCTTCTAGATATTGGCTTAGGCAAATACTTCATGACCAAGAACCCAAAGGCAAATCCAACAAAAAGAAAGATAAATAGACGGGACATAATTAAACTCTAAAGCTTCTGCACAGCAAAAGAAACAGTCAGCAGAGTAAACAGACATTCCACAGAGTGGGAGAAAATCTTTGCAATCTATACACCTGATGAAGGACTAATATCCAGAATCTACAAGAAACTCAAACAAATCCACAAGCAAAAAACAAACAATTCCAGCAAACAGCGGGCTAAGGACACGGATAGAAAATTCTAAACAGAAGATATACAAATGGCCAACAAACATAGGAAAAAATGCTCAGCATCACTAATGATCAGAGAAATGCAAATCAAAACCACAATGCAGTATCACCTTACTCCTGCAGGAATGGCCAAAAAAAAAAAAAGATGTTGGCAGGGAAGTGGCAAAAAGGGAATACTTTTACACTGCTGGTGGGACTGTAAACTAGTACAATCACTATGGAAAACAGTGTAGAGATTCCTTAAAGAACTAAAAGTAGAAATCCATTTGATCCAGGAATCCCATTACTGTACCCAGAGGAAAAGAAGTCATTATATGAAAAAGATACTTGCACTTGCATGTTTATAGCAACACAATTTGCAATTGTAAAAATATGGAAGCAGCCCAAATGCCCATCAATCAGTAAATGTATAAAGAAATTGTGATCTATATATCTATCTATATATATATAGATAGAAATAGATATATCACAAAAAAAGGAATGAAATAATGATTTTCACAGCAACCTGGATGGAATTGGAGATCATTATTCTAAGTGAACTAACTGAGGAATGGAAAGCCAAACATTGTGTGTTCTCACTCATAAGTAGGAGCTAAGCTATGAGGATGAAAAGGCATAAGAATGACACAATGGACTTTGAGGACATGGGGGAAAGGGTGAGAGGCAGGTGAGAGAAAAATGACTACACATTGGGTACAGTGTACACTGCTTAGGTGATGGGTACACCAAAATCTCAGAAATCACCACTAACTTATTTGTGTAACCAATCATCACCTGTTCCCCAAAAACCTATTGAAATGAAGGAAAGAATAAATGAATAAATTATATGAAATGAATGTAAATAGGATAGAAGTATATAAATAAACTTTCCACAGCTTCAAAATTTTTTCAGTAACTAAATCTTAAAGTCATGTTATGATAAATTAATAGGTAATCATAAGATGTCTGAATTATTTATATATCATAGAAAAGTGAAATATATTTAGTTTTATTAATAAAATAATTAAAGAAATATCTTTAAAAAAATGAAGAAAGCTTACAGGTTTTATTGAACAGCATCAAAAGTATAAAAAGTTTGAGTTTGTAAAGAAGAAGAAAGACAAAGGGGTAGAAAGTTTATTTAAAGAAGTAGTGGAAAACTTTCCAAATTTGGATAAATATATAAAATCCAAGTATAAGAAGGCCAAAGTCTTCAATCAGATTTAATCTACACAAGAGGACACATACATATTATTACCAAACTTTCAAAAATCAAGAGAAAAGAGAGGATCTCAGATGCAACAAAAGACAAGAAGTAGATTACAAATAAGAATTTCCACAAAGGCTAACAGCGGGCTTCTCAGCAGAAACCTTATAGGTCAGGAGAAAGTGGAATGACATATTTACTGAAAGTGCTGAAGGAAAAAAAAAAAAAAAAAAAAAAAAAAACTGCCTCTGAAGAAAACTGTACCTAGCAAAGTCATACTTCAAAAATGAAGAAGCGATAAAGTCTTTATCAGTCAAACATAAGCTGAGGATGTGTTCATCCCCACCCATCCTACAAAAAAAAAATGCTAAAGAAATTTCTTCAAGCTTGAAGGACACTAATTAGTAATAAAAAACATTTGAGGCCGGGCGCGGTGGCTCAAGCCTGTAATCCCAGCACTTTGGGAGGCCGAGACGGGCGGATCACGAGGTCAGGAGATCGAGACCATCCTGGCTAACACGGTGAAACCCCGTCTCTATTAAGAAATACAAAAAAAAAACTAGCCGGGCGAGGTGGCGGGCGCCTGTAGTCCCAGCTCCTCGGGAGGCTGAGGCTGGAGAATGGCGTGAACCCGGGAGGCGGAGCTTGCAGTGAGCTGAGATCCGGCCACTGCAGTCCAGCCTGGGTGACAGAGCGAGACTCCGTCTCAAAAAAAAAAAAAAAAAAAAAAAAAAAAACATTTGAAAGTATAGGCCAGGGATGGTTGCTCATGCCTGTAATTCCAGCACTTTGGGAGGCCAAGATAGGCAGATCGCTTGAGGTCAGGAGTCTGAGACTAGCCTGGCCAACACAGTGAAACCCCATCTCTACAAAAATAAACACACACACACACACACACACAAATATTAGCTAGGTGTGGTGGCATGAGCCTGTAGTTCCAGCTACTCAGGTGGCTGAGGTACTAGAATTGCTTGAACCCAGGAGGTGGAGGTTGTAGTTAGTTGAAATCATGCCACTACACTCTAGCTTGGGCAATGGAGCAAGACCCTGTCATAAAACAAACAAAAAACACCAAAAACATTTGAAAGTATAAAACTCACTGGCAAGAGAAGGTACATAGTCAAATTCAGAATACTTTAATATTGTATTGGTGTTATATGAATCACTTATATTTTTAATATGAAAGTTAAAGACAACATATTAAAAATAACTACAATAATTGGTTAAGGGATATATAATATACAAATATTTAAATTGTGATATCAAAATTTTTAAATGTGTAGTGGTGGTGGAATAAAAGTGTAGAGATTTTCATGCAATCAAATTTAAGTTATTAACTTAAAATAGTCTATTACAAGATGTTTTCTGTAAGCCTCATAACTAAAAATTAAAAACCTTTAATAGATACATGAAAGATAAAAAAGTAAAGAATCAAAACATACAGTTAGAGAAAATTAATTACTCACAAAAGAAGACAGTAAAAGAGGGAGAAATGAATAAAAAAATCTCCAAAGCAACCAAATAGCAATTAACAAAATGACAATAGTAAGGCCTTGACTGTAAATCATTACCTATAATGTAAATAAATTAAATTATCCCATAAAAAGACATAAAATGGCATACAGCTATATGCTGCCTATAACAGACTAACTTCACTTTTAGGAACACACATATATTGAAAATGAAAGGGTGGAAAACATACAACTCTATGCAAATAGAAAGCAGAAGAGATTGGGGTAGCTATACTCGTATCAGATAAAATAGACTAAGTCAAAACTGGAAAATGAGACAAAGAAGGTCATTAGATAATAATAAACGGGTCAATTAATCAAAAGGAAAAATTACATATGCACCCAACATTGGAGTACCTAAAATATGTAAAGAAACATTAATAGATCTAAAAGGAGATATAGACTGTAATACAATACCGTTAGAGGAATTCAAAATCCCACTTTTGGCAATGGATAGATTATCCAGACAGAAAATTTATAAAGAAACATTGACCTTCAACTTGATATGGTTTGACTCTGTGTCTTCACCAAATCTCATGTCAAATTATAATCCCCAATATAGAGACTGTTGGGGGTGGTTAGATCATGGGAGTGCATTTCTCATGAATGGTTTACTCATGAATGGTTTCGCACCATCTCCTTGGTGCTGTTCTTGTCCTAGTGAGTAAGTTCTTGAAAGATCTGGTTGTTTAAATATGTGCAGCCCTTCGCCATCACTCTCTCTTGCTCCTGCTCCCACTATATAAGATGCCTCAATCCCCCTTTGTCTTCCACCATGATTGGAAGCTTCCTGAGACCTCCCCAGAAGCAGAAGCCACTATGCTTCCTGTACAGCATGAATAACCATGAGTCAATTAAACCTTTTTCTACAAATTACCCAGTCTCAGGTATTTCTTTATAGCAATGCAATAATGGACTAATACAGAAAATCAGTACCTAGGAGTGGGCACTGCTATGAAGATAACTGAACATGTAGAAGCAACTTTGGAACTGGGTAACAGGCAGAGTGTGGAGGATTTCAGAGGAAGACATAAAGATGAGGGAAAGTTTGGAACTTTCTAGAGACTGGTTGAATGATCCTAACCAAAATGCTTGTAGTGATACGGACAGTGAAGGCCAGGCTGAGGAGGTCTCAGACGGAAATGAGGAACTTATTGCGAACTGGAGTAAAGGTCACTTTTATTATACCTTAACAAATAATCTGACTGCATCGTGCCCCTGCTCTAGTGATCTGTGGAACTTTGGACTTCAGGGTGATGATTTAGGGTTTCTGGTGGAAGAAATTTCTAAGCAGCAATATGTTCAAGAAGTGGATTGGCTGCTAACATGAGCTCATATGCCTGAGCAGAGAAATGACCTGATGTTGGCACTTATTTTTAAAGAGGGAGCCAAGCATACAAGTTTAGAAAATTTGCAGCCTGGCCAAGCAGTAGGAAAGCAAAGCTCATTTTCAGGGCAGAATGTCAAGTGGTCTGTAGAAATTTGCAGAAGTAAGAAGGACCCAAGTGCTAATGGTCAAGACAATGAGGAAAAGGCCCCTAAGGCATTTCAGAGACATTTGGGGTAGCCCCTCCCATCATAGGCTCAGAGGTCTAGGAGGACAGAATGGTTTCCTGGGCTGAGTCCAGGACCCTGCTACACTGCACAGCCTTGGGACACTGCTTACTGAATCCCAGCCACTTCATTTCCAGCATTGGCTAAGAGAGACCCAGGTACAGGTCAGAATGCTGCCTCAGAGGGTGCAAGCTCTTAGCCTTGGTAGCTTCCTTGTGGTGTTAAGCATGTGGGTGGGCAGAATGAAAGAGTTGAGGTTTGAGAGCCTCTGCTTAGATTTCAGAGGATGTATGGAAAATTCTGGGTGTCCAGGCAAAAGCTTTTTGCAGGGGCAGAGTCCTCATGGAGAACCTGTACTTAGGGCAGTGTAGAGGAGAAATGTGGGGTTGGAGCCTCTACAGAGTCCCCACTGGTGAACTGCATAGTGGAGCTGTGAGAAAAGGGCCACCTTCTTCCAGACCCCAAAATGGTAGATCTACCAGCAGTTTGCACCCTCAGCCTGGAAAAGCCACAGGTGCTCAATGTCAGCATGTGAGAGAAAACATGGGGACTGAGCCCTGCAAAGCCACAGAGGCAGAGTTGCCCACAGTCTTCAGAACCCAACTCTTGCATCAGTGTGCCTTGGATGTGAAACATGGAGTCAAAGGAGATTATTTTGGAGTTTTAAGATTTAATGACTGCCCTGCCGGGTTTCAGACTTGCATGGGGCCTATCCCCTTTCTTTTTCTTTTTCTTTTCTTTTCTTTTCTTTCTTTCTTTTTTTTTTTTTTTGAGACAGAGTTTCACTCTTCTTGCCCAGGCTGGAGTGCAATGGCATGATCTGAGCTCACTGCAACCTCCGCCTCCCAGGTTCAAGTGATTCTCCTGCCTCAGCTTCCTGAGTAGCTGGGATTATAGGCGTGTGCCACCATACTCAGCTAATTTTTGTATTTTTAGTAGAGACGGGGTTTCATCACATTGTCCAGGCTGGTCTCAAACTTCTGACCTCAGGTAATCTGCTCTTGTCTGCTTCCCAAAGTGCTGGGATTATAGGCATAAGCCACAGCGCCTGGCCTATATCCCCTTTCTTTTGGCTGATTTCTCCCTTTGGAATGGGAATATTTACCAAATGCCTATATTTTCATTGTATCTTGGAGGTAACTAACTTGTTTTTGATTTTACAGGTCCATAGGCAAAAGCAGCTAACCTCATCTCAGAAGAGACTTTGGACTTTGGACTTTTGAATTAATGCTAGAATGAGTTAAGACTTTGGGGGACTAATGAGAAGGGATTATTGTATTTGAGAAGGGCATGAGATTTGGGAGGCCAGGGGTGGAATAATATGGTTTGAATTTGTGTCCCCACTAAGTCTCATGTTGAACTGTGGTCCCCAGTGTTGGAGATGGAGACTGGTGGGAGGTGGTTTGATCTTCGGAGTGGATTTCTCCTGAATGGTTTAGCGCCATCCCCTTGGTGCTGTTTGCAGTGTAGTGACTGAGTTCTCTTGAGATCTGGTTGTTTAAAGGTGTGCACCTCCCTCCTTGTTCGCTCTTGCTTCTGCTCCTGCCATTTGAGATTCTTGCTCCCCCTTTGTCTTCCACCATTATTGGAAGCTTCCTGAGGCTTCCCTAGAAGCCGAAGCTTCTATGCTTCCTGTACAGCCTGTGGAACAGTGAGCCAATTAGACCTATTCTGTAAAAATTACCCACTCTCAGGTGTTTCTTTATCCCAGCATGAGAATGGACTAATGGAAACTACACTTTAGACTAAATGGTTATCCATTTAGTCTAAGACGTATATGGAATATTCCATCCAACAACAACAGAATACATGTTCTTCTCAAGTGTACATGGAGCATTCTCCAGAACAGGTCATGTGTTAGGTCACAAAACAAGTTATAACAAACTTAAGAAGATTGAAGTCATACCTCATATCTTTTCTGACTAGAATGGTATAAAACTATAAATCAATAATAGGAGGAGTTTTAGAAAATTCACAAGTACATGGAACTTAAACAATCTGCTTCAGAATGACCAATGGGTCATTGTACTCAATGGTGAAAGTTGAAAGCTTTCCCTCTATAAGAGAACAAGACAAGGATGGTTTCTCTCAGCGTTTCATTCAACATGATACTGGAAGTCCTAACCAGAGCAATTGGGCAAGAAAAAGAAATAAAAGGCATCCAAATTGGAAAGGAATGATTAAATTTTCCCATATAATCTTATATATAGAACACCCTAAATATTTTGCCAAAAACCTATTAGAACTAATAAACAAATTCAGTAAAGTTGCAGAATATTAAATCAAGATACATAAATCAGTAGCATGTCTATACATTAAAAACAAACTATCTGAGAAAGAAACAAAATCTCATTTATGATAGCTACAAAAAAAAAATAAATAAAATAGGGCTAAATTTAACCAAGGAGGGGAATGCCCTGTATACTCAAAATTATGAAACATTGAAGAAAAAAACTATAGAAGACACAAATAAATGGAATGATATTCTGTGTTCATGGTTTCGAGGAATTAATATTGTTAAACATCCATACTGCACAAAGTTATCTACAGGGTCAATGTACTCTCTATCAAAATTCCATGACATTTTTCACAGAAATAGAAAAAAAAATTCCAAAATGTGTATGAAATCACAGAAGATTTTGAATAGCCAAAAAAAACATTGAACAAAAAGAACAAAACTGGAGGCATCACACAACCTGACTTCCAAATATACCACAAAGTTATAGTAAAAATCATTTGTAGCATAAAACAAAAAAAGTTATAGTAAAAACCATTTATATCATAAAACAGATACACAGACCAATGGAATAGAACAGATAGACAGAAATAAATCCACATATTTATAGTCAATTGATTTTCAACAAAGTTTCCAAGAACACACAATAAGGAATAGACAATCTCTTCAGTAAATGGTGTTGGAAAAACTAGGTATGAACAGGTAAAAAAATAAAATTACATCTTTATCTCACATTGTATACAAAAATCAACTTCAAACGAATTAAAGACTTACATGTAAGAACTTAAACTGTAAAAGCTCTATCCATGACATGGGTCTAGGCAATGAATTTTTTATATGAACCCAAAAGCACAAGCAACAAAAGCAAAAATAAACAAATGGAATGACATCAAACTAAGAAGTTTTTGTACAGCCAAGGAAACAGTCAACAGAGTGAATAGACAACCTATGAAATGGTATAAAATATTTACAAGCCATGCAGCTAATAGGGGGTTAATATCCAAAATATGCAAGGAACTTGAAAGACTGTTACCAGATTTTTAAAATGGGGAAAGAAGCTGAATAGACATTTTTTAAAATAAGACGTACATATGGTCAATAGGTATATTAAAAATGCTCAACATCACTATTCATTAGAGAAATGAAAATCAAAACACAATGAAATATCACCTGACATCTGTTACAATGACTATGATAAAATGATGAATGATAACGATTATTGGTGAGAATGTGGAGAAAAGGCAACCCCTGAACACTGTTGGTGGGAATGTAAATTAATATAGTAATTATGGAAAACAGTATGGGGATTCCACCAAAAAAAAAAAAATCTTGCATATTATTGAGCAATTCCACTACTGGGTGTATATCTAAAGGAAAGTAAATCAATATATTGAAGAGATAGCTGCATTCCCATATTTATTACAGCACAAAAGTCAAGATTCAGAATCAACCTAAGTAGATGAATGGATGAAGAAAATGTGGTATATATACACAATGAACTACTAGTTAACTGTAAATATGAAAAAAAAGTCCTGCCATTTGGGTCAAATGGATGAACCTGGAGGACATTATTTTAAGTATTATAATCCAGGTGCAGAAAGTATAATCTCACTTATAAGTGTAATCTGAAAATGTTGATCTCATAGAAGCAGAAAGTAGAATGGTGATTAGCATAGGCTAGGGGTGAGGGAATACTGAGGAGATACTGGTCAAAGATTCAAAATTTCAATTAGGTAGGAGAAATAAATTCAGTAAATGTCTTGTATAACATGGTAAGTATAATTGAAAACAATGTATTGTATTCTTTATAATTACTAACAGAGTAGACTGTAAGTGCTCGCACTACAAAAAATAACTATGTGAGGTAATACATAGTTAATTAGCTTGATCTAGCCATTCCATAATCTATACATATTTCCAAACAACATATAATACACAATAAATATATACAAATTTTACTTGTCAGTTGAAAACATTGAATACATTAATACATAGCAAAACATCTGAAAGGAGATTTTAGAATACAATAATCAGTGAATACACAAAAAGATATTCATATATAAAATTTTAAAAGTCCAGTATGTACAAGACAGAGTTCACTGTTGCCAAGGATAATTTGAAATAGGCCCATGTATTCCCTTTCGGTAACTGTGTAAATTGTGTAGCATTTCTAGAGAATGGTACTATATTTATCTTAAAATATGCATGCACATTAATCTAGAAATGTATTCAAGCAAAGAGAAAATACGTGTGAAAATATGTTCATGGTATTAATGTCTGTACTACTGAAAAGAACTGAAAACAAATTGTGTCCATCAATAAAAGAACCAGACAAATTATTTATAAGCCATACATAATAAAACATTATGCAGCTGCTTAAAATTACAGAGTTTTTTGGGAGATATCTAAGACATGAGTGAACTAACACAAATACATTACTGAAACCATTGGCTAAATGTATTTATTGATGTGTGACTGGAATGGAGAAATGGAATAGAGAAAATTCACCAGAATGTTGACAGTGGTTTTCTATGAATGGAGGGTCTTAGCAGATGTTGTCAATGCTCTTTCCATACCCCCTAGCTTTTGTTTTTCCTATACAAGCTTTGCGGTGCTCTACTGGCAATTTCTGGAAGTCTGCTTCCCATCTTTCTCCAGCCCTATATGTGGAATAATCAGGAAGTGAGGAAAAACAAAGGTTGGCAGGACAGCCCTCTGGGAATGATAAATGGTATTTAGAGAATAAACACTCCAGCTTCTTCCCCCTTGGGTACAGGGGGTTACAGCTGTGAGGAATGGTCCCTGTTGTCTCCCAGAGGTCCCCAGCAGATTGAACTCCAGTTGTTTTCAGCAGTCAACTATTCATTAAGGCACCCTCACTGGATTCTTTACATTGTCTTTATTCCACACTCTGCTAAGAACGCTTCCTAATTTCACCTTCCGCATAGGTCAGTTGCACTCAAATCTTTGCCATAGCTGCTGCTTAGGAAAGCATTAAAAAAATGAGTTGTTTGAATTTTTTCTTTCTTTGTACTCTTTTCTACTGCTTACATATTTTTCTGTGTTTCTATATACACATGTAAATTATTTATGGTCCTCAAAATGAAATACTCACTTTCATAGGTCTGCAACAAACACTCTTGACTCATAAACACCCTATCTGTGACCAACTGTTCATGCCATAGTTCCCTAAGCTTCTTCTGGACACTCAACTATAGTTTCCTAGGAACAGCCTATCTTCTCTCCTGACCTGCTAGAAGACATATACAGCAGCTTTCAGCATATCTCCTTCTCTAAGAGTATAATTAACATGAGCACAGTGCACGGTACATAGGCAGTGCTCAATAGTATCTGGAAACTGTATTAATGAATAAATGAATGATGCCAAAGTTTGCTACTGAAATCTCTAAACTTCTGCCCCTGGAATTGCCTATATTCTGGGACTAATCAAATTCTGCTTTGAGTAAGATATCTTTTTTCAAATATCTGTCTAGGCAGATGATCATTAAGCACCTGGGTTGGCATGTGACCAGGGCAAGCTGCTTAAACTCTCAAAGAGTCAGTTTTCTCTACTTGAAAGTGATGGAGTGTTGATATGAGGATTAAAGGAGATTATTTATGGATAGCTTTGACAGTGTGTAGTAGGAATTCAAACAGCAGAGAAGCATATAGATGTATCAGGACGTGTTCAACCTTTGAAGACTGGCCAGTTCCACACTGCACTGTGTGCTAGAGTTCTTTGTTAGGAATGTCTGCTGGCAAGGCAGTAGGCTGGAAATCAGAATCACTAATAATTTAGGAACTGCCTTTATATTCTTACACCTAACTTAGACATCTAAAAGAGTTTTGTTCTTTGAATATTCTAAAAGTGAATACCCAAATTTATAGGTTCCAAACTATTTAATTTATATGAGTATTTTATTGTCCTGGCATTCCATTTTTAAAAGCAGATTTTCCCCTTTGCCTTGGACAATAATAGGTCAAAGTTTTAATTACCATATATCATAAACTCCTCTTAAAGTAATATAAAATATATATGTCCTATAATTTCAACAAGCTTCTACAACCATGTTTATTCACAATTATAAAGGCCAGAAGCATCTTTTTTCTTCTATATAAAACTTCCATTAAATAACAGTTAAGTGCTGCCCTGCTCCCTGCAGTATATGTAAACTGCTAGATATGTCTTCCATAATATTAAAGATGTCTCTAACTAGCTTGTCTAGAGATTTACATTACTTAAGAAGTCCCATTGCTGGAAAAATTTCCATGTACGTAAAGATAAGTTAAAGCTCCTAAACATGCTTTCCCAGTGACTAAAGATGAGATTTGTGTGATTTGCCTTTGTGAGTCTCTCTCTCTCTCTCTCTCTCTCTCTCTCTCTCTCTCTCACACACACACACACATATTTATCTGCCCTATTTGCTTATCTTTCTATTGCCTCCTATTCTGACCTCTATTTGGAGATCAAAATGTCACCCTTGTCATTGCAGATGTGTATACATGTGATCTTTAGATATGGTAGATGAGGCTTTTCTTTTCTTTTTCTTTTTTTTTGCACTTGACTAACTGCATTTGTCAATGTTCTTCTCCATTGTCTTCATTTCTGTTGAATATGCAGTATGTATACATACATGAAAATGCTATATTCATTTTAGGAAATATTCATTTAAGCATAGACTAGAAGACTTTTTAGGGGAAGATTTAAAAAAATGTGCAAGAGGAAAAGCTAGCTGCCTTATAAAGTACAATTACATCCGCTCTATACATTGATAAAGGAATTTTTGTTTTAGGCTTGCAAAATATTAATTAATTATAATTAATTTTATATCTGTATTCCAGAAATATGGAGGGATACAAAAGGTTTGGAAAGAATTCAGAGGAGATTATTAAGATGAACTGAATTTCCATAAAAGAAGCCAGATAGCTATCTAATAATGGCAACGGGCATATAGAACATGGTAGATAATTTTGAGCAGGGATCACCTCATCTCCAGCTCACACTTCTAAGAAAACAAATATTTTCAAGAAAAGAGAAAGAAAACAGTATTCTGATCATGGTAATTCTAAGTTTTCAAATTCCTTGTGTATGTGTATGTTTCGGATTTTGAAGTTCTTTCCCCCCCTCCATCCCCCGCCCCGCCCAGAAGTTGGTATATTTAGACTTGCTGAAAAACAGAGGAACAGATATTTAATACCCTAGCAAATTTCTCAGTTCTTTGTATCTGTAAGCTGGTTTGTTAAAGCCTTGAGCAAACCTTAACATTGCTATTAACTGGTGACAAATATACAGAAAAGCTAAAGTCTCCGATATGCTATTATTTGCCTTATTGGTAAGTAAGTACATTTCTTTTCTTCTTTACCTACTGAGCCCATGAGGAGCCCTACCTGTTTTGGTACAACTTAGAAAAAGCAATGCCATTAGTAAATATAATGGTATTTTATGTTTTTATAATGCAAATAGAATGTCTGTACCAATGGCACCAAGCCAAAGGTAGAACCATTTGGTCTGAAAGTTTTATTCAAAACAGATCTGTGCTGATTTTGTCTCTGTCTGTGACTGAGACAAATTAAACAGCAATTGTATGAGACAGTCTTTTGTCTTCATGGAGAACTAAGATATCTCTTATACATGAACTGATATTTTATTATTTTGTGCACTTACACTTTAAATTAATGGTCTAGTTAATTATAGTTGAATTCAAGTCAAAATTCTGTAAAAGTGCAAGTGACTGGCATCCACATTAATACCAAATTGTTCATGAGGAGTCTTGTTATTAGAGTAAATACCAAGAAAATTTACTATGATTGGGTCATTATTTTAAAGTATCCCAATTTTAACATTTTTTTTTTCTGGACAGTTGTGTTTTGTTAGGGTTGAGTAATTTAAATTCATTATACAGAGTCTTGCTCTATCATAAATTAAGGAAATACTAAGAAAAAGCATGCAGATTTACAGGTTGACAGGCAGTCGGAGCTTTATGTTTTAGGAACAGTTGAGGTTTGAATGAACATTAGGTCTTTTTACTTGAAGGAATTGAAAACATTCTTAAATAGAATTCCATCTCACCCAAGTTAGCATCAAGGTTGGTTGGGACAAAGGTGATGAGTATGGGAAGGGGATTTAAGAAACAGTGTGATTGTTGTGGGAACTGATATGAAAAGCTCCCCAGGGCTAACTTAGATTCAGGTTGCAAAACTTGGCCTCTCATATATAACTCCTATATAGAACAGGTGGAGCCATCTCCTTTTACTACAGTTTAAGAGGAAGTTATACATGATACTTCCTCTGTTTTTTTAAATCAACTTTTAAGTTCCAGGGTACATGTGCAGGATGTGCAGGTTTATTACATAGGTAACCACGGTTTGCTGCAAAGATCAACCCATCACCCAGGTATTAAGCCCAGCACCCATTAGCTGTTCTTGCTGATGCTCTTCCTCCCCTCGCCCCACCCCCTCAATAGGCCCTAGTGTGTGTTGCTCCCCACCATGTGTCCATGTGTTCTCATCATTTAGCTCCTACTTATAAGTGAAAATGTGGTGTTTGGTTTTCTGTTCCTGCATTAGTTTGCTGGTAACAGCAGCTGCCAGCTCCATCCATGTCCTTGCAAAGGACATGATCTCATTCCTTTTTACGGCTGCATAGTATTCCATGGTATACAGGTATGACATATTCTTTATCCAGTCTACTGTTGATGGGCATTTGGGTTGATTCCATGTCTTTGCTACTGTAAATGTATATAAAATTGACACAAAATACACACCTGATTAATGGTTTTCACAAGGGGTCTTCATCAAAATATTAGAGGAGACAAGAAAGCAGCAACATTAATATGAATTCAGCTTTCCATGTCATGTGAGTCATCTCTTAATTCCCTTTACTGCTACCTATTTTTCCTATCTTCTTCCCACCATAGAAGATAGTCACTAAAAGGGATATCCACTCTGTGAGAGGAGGTTAGGGGGAAGACGAGACTGTAGGACCCTGGGCTCCACTGCACACTACAGACAAGGCAGTTTCACTCATCTGTTTCATGCTTCACTATTCTATGTAAAATATGATCTGAAAAAATTATACTGCTAAATATAATAGTATTTCATGTATGGTATATACAATCATTATTTCAGTTCTATTATATAATATGTATAATATAATGTATAAGATATATATTATTTTATTATTACAAGTTATACATGTGTGTGCATGTGTGTGTGAACATATATAAATTCTTTAAGGTAGATGTTGACGGTCTTAGTATATGTGGCTTCATTTCGCTAACCCAAGCCACTTAAAATAGCAGGAAAAAATTTTTTTAAAGAAATTCAGCCTAACTCTATGGGTGGGAGGGAAGAGTTAGCATGACCTCAGTAGAGCAGAAATTTTGAGCAATATTTGTAAGACCGAAGGCAAATTAATGTTTATCCCACCAAATATTATACTTGAATTCTTTCTAGTGTGTTTTTCCTTTTATACCAATGGTTCATCTACCAGAAAAAAACTGATGTATCATTACTGTTTAACTTTAATTTGTTTTCTGTTTCTATTACATTTTTGTTTTTATTTTTAATTGATAACAAAATAATTGTACATATTTATGGGTACATAGTTATACTTTGATACATATAACATATAGTGATCAGACTCATCACCTCATTTCTTTCTAGTGAAAACATTCAATATCCTCCTTCTGCTGTTTGCAAGTATATATTGTATTATTTTTAACTATAGTCATCCTACAGCAGTATAGAATACTAGAACTTATTTTTTGACTACCAGTTATTTTGAACATTTTCTAATAGCTATTCAGCTGTATTTTTGTGTTGTTTATTAATTTCCTTTCCCTTTTAAAATTACAACATTTGTGTTTTTCTTATTCATGCATCATGAAAGTGTATGAATTATTTGTCCACAAATGGTGTTTGACATTTGTTATTTTTTTTGAAGCTACCTCCTAATTTTCAATTTGCTCTTTAAATCTTCTTTATGGAACTTATATTTTCAATCTATAAAATGGGATAAAGAGCTCCAGACATATATTTTATCTATTAGGTGTGAAGACACTTAAAAAGATAAAAGTAATGAAAAGCACACCCAACTCCATAGTTGGAAGGTACATTCTAAATTCATGGTGTACACAGTTATTATGTCAATAACTGGCGAACTATAATAATTTTTACTTTTGATTCCTAAATTGTATAAAAAGATTAAATTGATCAACCTCTCTTTCAGCATTTTTAATTTCATACTACTATCCAGATTTTGAATATCCCATATATCATAAAGGAATAATTTAACGCTAGATTTTTTGGACCTCCAATTTGACAGTATCTTTCATTTTTTAAATGAATGTAATCATCTTTGGTTATGAAGTGTGATAATTAAGTCAAATTGTACTTTGGAATTAAAGACATTTTCAGACAGTTGTGGGCAGCTCATTGGTTAAAAGTGGGATGTTGATTATGAGGGGTAACTTAATTTAATCATTATTGTTTGAATTACTGCACATAGATTGTGTTATTCATCTGTGAAAAAGAGTATCAAATGCTTCCAGTTTTTAAAGAAGTCCTGAAGAAACTGTGAAAAGCATATTTTCACATTAAGAGAAAATTTTCATATGTTTAGAAATGGTACACGGTCTTACCCTAGCTTTGCAATTATAACCTACATTAATAACCAACAATCTGGGTAGCATTTATGCTCTTAACCACCCTCCCCCCACCAAAAAAAATTTATTTTCAGACTTTAAAAAACTATGTACCAAAGAAGTGAGTTCTATTCCTAACCATAATATTAGCTGTTACGAGGCTTTGGATAAATCAACTAAGCAAATTTTTTCTGCCTCAAATCTTAATTTATACATGAGATTAGATCATGTCACATCAGTTTTATTTTTATAAGATTTTTATTTATTTAGGATATGTTTTCTGCTTATTTTCTTTATATGTATATTAAGCGAATTAAATTTTTGCTATTTGTAGCTAAAAATAATCCATTCTATCTTAAACTGAAAACATAATTCACTGGCTCACAAATTGCATTTAGATTCTCTTTCAATATCACAAATTGGTCTTTTTCTAGCTCTCAATTGTATTTTTCAGTATGTTGGCTTCATTCTCAAACAAGCAAGGTGGCCAAAATAGCTTCATATTTATATCTAATCTTCTTGGCAATCCAGTGAAAGGAGAGTACCTCACATTGGAACTTTTGGGAAAACACCTGAGGAGTGGCTTTGAGCCGCATTTGTGTTTAACAGAACAATTACTGTGGCCAAGGGCATATGGTAGTTTGGTTGGACAAACCTGGGCCTTCATCCATTGCTAAAGACAAGGAGTGGTGCCATGTGAAAGAGAAGTTCCCCAGAGGAGAATAGAGTGCTGACATTAGAAGGGAAAACAGATAGGTGAGTAGGCAAAAAACCACCAGATGAACCAACCAGAAGACTCCCGTCCAGTAACATGTGCTTTAATTCTATTTCTTCTCCCACAAATTGATCACAAAATTCATTGAGATATGCTGTCCAGTACTAAAGTTATCTTCACATTTGGGTCAGAGAATATGTACAAATTTATCTTTTCTGAACGTCTTGTTGAAACATTAATCCAGATAAACTGTAGAACATGTCAGTATAAATAGGACTGAGTAACTATGACAGGAACAATCCTCTAATGGAGAAGTTTTAGGCTCTGAAGCCTCAAGTTTGTTTGGATTAGTGGAGTCCAAGCTTTGGTATATATTTGGTGTGTGTGTGTGTATATATATAATTATATATTTCTATATAATAATAGAAATATTTAGAAAAAATATTTCTAAAAATATTTATAGAAATAAGTATTTCTATTTATTCACAGAAATAAAGCATGGTCTGAAAACGGAATACCCCGAGGCCTGGTACCAGGTCTAAGACTAGGAAGGGAAAGATTGATCATAGAGTATTACCTAAAACCATCATTTGAATTACGATGTAATAACTAAATAATTCATTACCTAACATTTAGATATTGTCTTATAAAACATTTGTATTGACCTTGAAGTTTCAGAAATTGGAATTTCAATCCTAAAGGACTTTGGAACTTTACATTTCTATATCACTTGAAGCATTTGATTTTTTCTTCCCTGCTAGGCCATCTGAACTTCTACCAAGCTATCCCACTTCAGTTAATGCAAATCATTGAGACTGAACCTTCTTTTATTTCTTTTCTTTTTTCTTTCTAATAATGGCATTTGTATTTTATTAGTAGGTGCTCTTTGCATCATATATGACACTGCCTAGACAACATCCACAGATCCTACAGTGACTTGAAGAACCTGCTCAGACATATCTATTTTTGTCTCATATAAACCCTGTCCACTAGTCTGATGTACTTACTGACTCAAGAAAAAAAAATGTTTTACTTCTAGGAGTAGAGGCTTCTGGGGGTGGAGAGGAACCCATTTTGTTCAAGAACGCTGGAATCATTCACTATAGATCACAACTCTCCCCTCTCCCCGAGTTTACCAGTGTCTGAACTTTTACTTTGACAAATAAATTTGTTCTCACAGTAGTCAGGGCACATTCACCCCTCTTTATTGGACACATTATTACCTTAAATTGTTGCATAAAGACTTAGTTTCTTGCATTTTTCCCCACAATATTTGGATTGCATCTGCTTTTTTCTATGCTGTAAAATTTTAAGAGTAAATGTTTATCTGTCCATAATGAGGCCCACAGATTTCTGGAATCTAAACGTTCCAGAGGAAAGTCAATCATTCCAATTAAGTTGTAACAAGAACCACCTAAATTGCCTATTGATTTTTGTCTTCACAATCAACCACATATAGAGAAGGAAGATTGGACTCCAACATGGGCCTTATCACAGCTGGCTTCATGAGCTTCTGGAAAAATTCATCCTGTACAACTTAAATCCGATATTATGTAACAGGCCTTACACTCAAGTCCTCTTCAACATGACCTTAGTCTTCCTTTTCAGTCACATCTTCTACAGCTGTTCCATAAAGACTCTCTCCTTCAACAATTCTGACCAATGCACTACCACATAATACCATATGTATTTCTTAGAGCAGAGACCTCTGAAAGTAGAAAATCATCTTTCAATTGAAATTTGAAAGATGGATTTGATTTCAATGGACAAAATTCTCAGGGCTTTCTGAAAATTCCCAAGAAGCATCACTGTCATGTCGTTGATCTTCTAAACGAGAATGAAATATGCATGCTCTGAGAAACCACTTCCAACCTCAGGCATTGCCCATGGATCACAGCATCGTTTCTTCAAGGATCAAATATATTTATTATATTACATGTTGGGCTCATTTATTTACTTATTAACTATCTTCCCTTACTAAAATGAAAGCAGAAAGTTTTGACTCTTTGTTCACTGCTATATCCTCAGCATTTAGAATAGTGTTTCACATATAGTAGGCACTCAGTATAAGTTTGTTAAATAAACATAGTTTAGAATCTTTTTCAGTGTAGAACTACTGCCCAGCACTCTTAATGAATTGGTATTAGAATTCAAGATTAAATCTATTTGCCATCTGTATTTGCCACTTCATAGGCTACAGTGTATTTCATTGTTTGTCCTGAATATATCTCATCTTCCTCATTACTAGACACATAATAAAGCCACACAACTAAATAATGTTACCTATAATTAAACTTTTTAATGATAGGCATTCCTCATGAATAATGCACAGATGCCAAGAGCTATCAGTTAATGGATTCCTACAGTGGTGGCTTTGCAATCTGTCAACTTGGCTAGGCTGAACTACCTTTCCAGGTTCCCTTTTCTGGCTTGGGTGGGCCAAAAAAGAGATTCTTTTGTGAGATTTGGAAAGAATAAAGCAGCAAGTCTTTGATAGCTCATATGTATTGCTGTTTACTTGTTTGCTTACCTAATTAACATGATACAGACACTAAGACTGCAATGGTTTCGCCTTCCACTGGATTCTCCATTAGCTTATTGGACTCCTGGGCTGGATGTGCATGTTTAGCTCTCTTGCAAAAAAAACCCAGTTTCTGCAGGACACCCACACCACTAAGGCAACAGCCATAAGACCTGACAGTCTGTAGTTTGTCCTACTGAGTTTCTGAGTTCCAGGTCTTGCTGGTCGATTCTTGCTTGTCCTTGTTCTTCTCTACTTTACATCTGTCTTCCCTTCCTGTCTGCCTGCCTTGTGGACTTTGAGCTCTAGCATCAGTCTCTGAAGCAATAGCCTTACAGAAGTTGGTTAACCAGCTTTCACAATTGCTTAAGCACAAATCATTATGCAAATCTACTTCGGCCTATCTAATCTATCTAACTTTCTTTCCATCTATCTATCCATCCATCCATCCATCCATCCACCCATCCATCCATCCATCCACCCATCCATCCATCCATCCACCTTCATCATCATCATTTATCTTTTTCTATTGAGCCCGAACACACCCACTATCCTCCACGAACCCAGTTAGGCACTGTTATCTCCAGCCTTTCAACGGCACTGTCTATTACAATCTTCCCTATGCTCCAGAACATTTAAAACCACATCTGCTTGATTTCTAAGCCTGTCATCTTTTCATCCTTCATACAATCTTAACTACATATTCTTTTCTCACAATATTTATAAAATAAAACATATCCACATTAAAATTATATTAACATGATTCCACTAGCTCCTGCCAAAGCATTTGGCATTTTGAAGCAGGAACAAAAAAAGTTGATGGAAAACAAAACACTAACAGAAGAATGTTTCCTTTTACTGAGGTCCATCTAGGAACTTTTCCAATGTGTGCTTTGAGAACGTAGATACATTTTCGATTGATGCACCAATTTTAACATCCGCTTGGGCTCTTAAAACTAGATGTCTGGTCTATAATGTCTGTCTTAAGTGTATAAAACACAAAAAAACTCCAACTAAATAAGTTCATCATTTATGTCTATACCATGACTTTTAACTTGAGAGACCCCTACTTGATTCTGAATCTTTAAGATTGAAATGAAATCTCTCTTTAAAAGTGATGGTCTAAAACTGATGCCAAACGGAACATTTTTTTAATGTGTCTGACCAATAGTTATTTTCTGTTCCTACCCCTACCCAAATTATAGTAATCTGTCACCAGCCACAGAGAAAACTCCTCAAAAGGAAAATGCATGTAAAACGCTACAAATTGTCCTTGGAACAGAGTCAGTTTTAACAAATATTAGTCATTATTTTCATGTTAATTATTGTTTTCTACCGTTATTTTGTTGCAGCTGGTAAGAGACTCTTCGCTTTATCTCAACCAAATAGATTTTGTATCCCAAAGGCCCTGTGTGATCTTCATTTTCATACCCTTGAGAATGATAGAAGCTTCTAGTGTATGTGGTGTACTCTGTGTGGCCAGCAGAGGGAGCAAGGAGTTCTTTAGAAGAGTAACATTTCTTTCTGCCTCAAATTGGCAGATTGGAGATAAAGTGCTGATCTTTGGGACAAGTCAGCATTACACAGACTAACTTCATGTAGAACAAGTGTTTTTCATTTCTAACTTTGGAATGAAAAAGGAAATGGTGTTTCCTCTCTTCTCCTAATTTTATAGGCCGATGACTCCTCTCCACACAAATTACAGAAAAACGCAATTCGCCATGAACCACTCATTGCTTCCCTAGCAAATTCATCCGTTTATAGCATACATATAATTTATTCATACATTCACACAGTCCATCATTCATTCACACAGATAGATACTTAACAAAGACATAAGGTCCTATGTAGCTGACAATGTGAGTCTTGTTTGGATGAATAGAAAGGAAGACTAAGAAAAATAATAAGCGTATAGACATTAGAGAGGTTTTGATATATCTTTTAGATACCAGTTTGAAGCAAGCTCCAAAATGATGCTAACAAGCCATGTAATTATCTGACTTCTCATTAGTGATAATTCATTAGCAAGCCAATGTTATGCATGTCTGTTAATCACCTCCTGGATATGGCTCTCTCTGGAGGACCACAAATGAGATTTTTAATTTTTCAAAATAGCTTTCACTCTTTTCCTCTTGCATTTGCATAGCACCTTATGCTTCTCAAAGTTGATTGACGCACATAATCTTATTTGATTCTCACCTTGGGCCTGAGAGGTCAGTTTATTTACAAGTCCTCCATTGTCGACATGGAGTAGGGGGAAGGTAGGTACACACAGTGGCTGAATACCCTGAAACTGGAATTTAGGGTCCTGATTTCCAACCCCACTTGATATTCTTAGATGAGCTATCCATACTAGGTGTTTAGTAAATGCTTGCTGGATGAATGTCTGATACTACTCTGTTTCACTTTGTTTCACTGATAGTCTGTGATACTTGCTGATTGTCAATTAACATCCAGAGAAAGAGAAAGTCATAAAGACTCTGGTTTTAAAAATCAATGAGCTGATGAAAAAGTTCTGCAACTATATAGTGGTGATGGTTGTACAACACTGTGAATGTATTTAATGGCAGTGAATTTTACACTTTAAAATTATTACCATGGTAAAAATTATGTATTTTACTACAAGCCTTTAAAAAATGATATCAATAGAGGGGTCATTTGCATTCTCGCCACAGAAGGGACTAAAGAAACGGAAGGCTACATGTAAACTGGAAGCGTCTGTAGAGAGGATTCCTACTTTAAAGAAGGAGTTAGAGTATTCACAGTGCCTTCTGCTGAATTAAATTGTCTGACCAAAAGCTGCCTCCATACCTACCAAATGGTAACCTAGTGTAACATGTAAACAAATTGCAACCTAACTTGAGAGTACATTCTTATAAAAAGTAAGAGTTTCAGCCAATCTCAGCAGCCGAACTTTCAGGCAGTCACGGGCTGCAAACTGCTCAGGCATGTCTGAACAAGGCAAATGCTAAGCTGCAACCAATCAAGCTGTGTCTGCATATCACTTCCTTTTTCAGTCTGTAAATACTGCCTGCTCACATTGCTGGGTGAAGCTCTCTGAACCGCTCTTGGTTCTGAGTGCTGCTGAATTCATGAATCTTCTTTGCTCAGATAAACTCTGCTAAATTTAGTTTGTCTAAAGTTTTTCTTTAAACACTTCCAAAGCTTAAATTCGATACTTCTGTTATTCCAATTCATTAGCACATTTGGCTTGGGATTACATCTCTTCTGAGAGGAAATTTCTTTTAATTTTACTCAACCAATTTTCATCACAAAAATGATTAAAACATGGACTTAGTTTTCAAATAGGTCATAGTCCTTTGGGACAGAAGATGTCGTTTTACATAATAAATGTTTAAGTCAAAACAAAAACAGAATCCATGAGAAGTGAAGCATCAGTTCAGTATAGACTTCAATTTATTTCTAAGCTTTGGTGAGAGAAGAGTTGCCTGCCCTATTTGGTCCCAAACGCTCCTGGCAACCATATCTGAGGTCACCGCATGTATGTTGACAGAATCTTCAGATATTGAAAACATTTTGAAAATTTCTCTACAGCCAGCTAGGGAACACAGTTTCTTTTTCCCCATTGTGGTTTAATTATCAGCTTGCTTCTGCTTTCTTTTACCTTCATGTAGGGCAGGCCACCTAGTTCCCAGCCTGAAATCAGTTTTCTCCGTAGGGAGAAAACAAAACAAAAAACAAAACAACAAACAAACAAACAAAACCAATATTCATGCCACAAGGTAAGGAATTAGTCTTTTGATGTTTATTTAATTTTCTTCCTGACTGGTGAGATTTCCTACTTTAATACTGTGAAGGCTTTGAAGTAACTTCCTTGTCTGGTGTTTGAAATGTTTATTTCTTTGGGTGTGTAGTGCTCTTGTGATGAAGTGTATTCATGTACACTGCACAACTCACTTCTCAAGATCACCCTTGGCTGGGTCAGAATGAGAATGGTTTCTATCTTTTGAACTCACCTGTGAGGACTCTGTGAGAAGTGAGCCAGAATGAATTACACAGAAACTAATTGATATAATTGTATTTCTTTTACAATCTGCATAATTCACACATTTTGCTCTACTATTTTTCATGAAAAAACATTACTATTCTGCATATTGTATGTTCAGAAAACCATATACACTTATTGTCATGTAATATTAAAAATCTTTGTGGTCCCTGATGAAAAGAGCCAAATACATCCCCAGAGGAAAGATACTCAAATCCATCCTTTGCCTCTCAACATTTTGTGTCAATAAATTTTCATTTCCCTAGATGCAAGGTTGCCGGGGTACTTGGCAACAGAGTCTACCATGGCCTTCAGGTTGCTGGTTTTGTTTTCCCTGTCACTTATCAAAGCTTACCTGTCATAGCTTGGTTAAAGGTAAAGCTTGGTATCTCCTTATGCAATGGGCTTCTCAAGATCCACCCCAAGCCAATCACACCATTAGTCACATGAAATTGTCCTTTCTTCTCCCAAACATTTAGTTACAGCCTTTCCACTGATAACATAAGAGAAAGGTGATGGGTAAGTGGAGGATAATAAATTCTGGTAAACTTACAGATGAACTAACCAACCCAAGCAAAAAAGGAATAGAAGGGTGTGAAGTGAACAGAGTCCAGACACCTGTTTTGGAATGTGAGACTGGTATTTCTTCTCTGAATAGCATCATTGCAGTATCACATGCTTGCTGGTACATTTTTCCGATTGGTTAATGTGTTTGCCATAGTTTAAATATTCGGTTAAATATTTTGAGTGTCACTTCACCTACTATTCAGCTTTTGCTGAATGTTGCCCATCATTTCACCATCTTCAGCCGCCACAGAAAAACTTTTCTGAAGAACCCTGAGCACATTGGAATCAAATCCTGTTCCCATCATTAATTAGCTGTGAGACTTCAGACAAGTCATTTCTCTCTCTGTGGTGTGGTGTCATAACATGAAATATGATTAGATAACCTTTAAGGTTTAATCTAGGTCCAAAGCAGTGCTTCTTTGTTATGTATTTACTGAATATAAAGACAAAGGGAATGGTTTCTGTCTTTTGAACTCACCTGTGAGGACTCTGTGAGAAGTGAGCCAGAATGAATTACACAGAAACTAATTGATTTAATTGTATTTATTTTACAATCTGCGTAACTCACTCATTTTGCTCTATTTTTCATGAGAAAACATTGCTACTCAGCATATGGTATGTTCAGAAAACCATATAAATTTGTTGTAATGTAATATTAAAAATCTTTGTGGTCCCTGATGAAAAGAGCCGAATACATCCCTAGAGGGAAGATAGTTGTTAATGATTATGGTGTATGTCAATGGAATGTCACTGTGTCCCCACTTAGAGATGACTCGTGTTCAGAAGTATTTATTCATTGATTAGATCTCCTAGGTGTCAGGCACTGAGTTTGGTGCTGAAGACAAAACCATGAGCAAAAGCACCTATGGACCCTACTTTAAATGAGTTTAGAAGCTAGTGAGTTGATTGATAGTCTAAATGAGACCATGGTATTTGGGGTCAAACAGATCTGGCTTTGAATTTCAGGTCTGCCCCTTTTTGTCACTTAGACCTCGACACAATACCAGGTATACAGGAGGATAGTCAGTGTGTTTGGGAGAATAAGGCTCTGTACATATGGCTGTAATAAGACACTTGCTCATTTCCATCCTGCCACAAAAAAAAAAAAAAAAAAAAAAAAAAAACTTCTAGCTAGAAATTTTCATTACATCTCTTCCTCATGGGAAGAATTGCCCATTAGCTCTAGTAAGTTGGTAATTGTGTTATGCCTCTAAGCAGGGAGAAGTAAGCTAAATGTATTCCTGACTTATAGGTTTATTAACATTTGAGCTCTAGTTAATTTGAGCACCGTTTTAGAATAGAATTTAGGGCAAAGGAAAGAACTGGAGGAAGGAGGTGCCTTGGTTGTGAGCAGGTGGTAGAAGCAGGTAGGAAGGGAGACGAGAATGAATCTACAATGAACAAATACTCCTCTTAATTATGTATTAACCAGAGGTCTTCATTATTTGATGGAATAACTTGCCCATTTCTACCTTTCCCTTCTGGTATTTAATAACTGAACTGTTTATTGCTTTAGTAGTAAACTGTGTCAGGAATCTGCAGTCCCAGAATTTTAAGAGCCTATGATTGAATCAGTTGAAGAAATCAAGAATAAGGAGCCCTGTATTATAGCCCATATGTGGGCAGTCATCTCTCCTTGGGAAGTCAGATGGACTGCAACAGGGGAACAGTGGACAAGAGAATAAAAAAGCAAATATTCTGTGCTCTAAAATATTGACACATAGAAATTCTAGTCATGGTTGAAAGAAAAAGGTTGAGGGGATCTAATGGTCAAAAATAAGATAATAATATAGAGTCTGACTCTTGAAGCATTTTGTTTTGTTTTCCTTAAGTGCTCAGAAAAGGCCTAGATAAATGCAGGTTGAGGATATAAAAATGTGTGTCAGAATGAAATCTTCAAGAAAATATTAAAGAAGTATTCTAGAGTAAAATACTAGTGGACGTTCAAAAAAACTGATATAGCTGATTCTACTTTGTCCTCTGACGTACACAAACACACACACACATGCACACATACCTGTCTCCCTTTTTAGCATGATAGAAGGGATCTTTTGCTGATTCTTCTAGTCTACCTCCTCCAACTAATGCTTCAGACACGTAAGCACTTACTACAAGGACCTTACCATCTCCTACTACTAGATCAGTCCCTGACTCCACCTGATGCAGGAGGACATATGCTCCCAGGGGAGCCTTGGGGTCTGGAGAAGTCTGCACCCTAGCTGGGATCATTTATGTCTCAACCTGTCTTGGAGGTGTCTTCATGGTCTTCTTCAAAGAGGTGGAGAACAGGGCACTGACAAGGTGGGTGCAGGTGACCCAAACACCCAGGAGGTACTCCTTGTTCTACACCACCAAAGTAGAAGATGTAAAAAATGAGGCATGGCAGGACAAAGCCACTTGCTCAAGGTCTCACGGAAAGAATGTACAGCTGGAATCAGTCCTTTCAACTTCAAGCCCTGTTTTAGTTTTCCACCATGCCATTCCCAAAGCCATCAGAGGAGGATGTGATGTAGGCCCAGACCCCTAAGCTTCTTCAACTCTCAAATATGTATGCATCCTCAGTGTCAGCAATGAGTATGTGCTCCTCACATCCAAAGATCCCAACACCAATCACCGGCGTATAAAAGTACCCTTTGAGACACTGTCTAGTGGCAATACCATAGCTGCATAAAGCTGTCCATAACTGTTTGATTAAAGACCCTGGCAGTAGATTAGCCAGAGAGGGGTGCTATCTACTGCCACGATACGCAGAAGGGCTCTGAATTTAGCTCAGGGACCTCAGTTTGGATGTATAATATTCCTGCTTGTCCCTGGTTAAATATTTTGCACACAGGCTTTGAAAGTCAGTGCAACCTATGGGCATGACCAGAGGAAAATAAACCACAAGTAGTATACCACTACCTGTCAAAAAAATGTCATAAAAGTGATTTGGTAGTCAAAAATGAACAGAAAATAGAGAGAGAGAGAAGAGATTAGCCTGGCTACTCAGGAGGCTCTGGATTCAGATTGCCTGGACCACAGTTGTGCCTCTGCTGTTATTTTAAATAGATTTCCTGGGAATCAGACTCTGATCCAAACATATGATTGCACAGAGTTATTGGGGTGTGCTCTTAAATCAAAATCTGTAGAGGAGTGAAGGAGTAGAGTGAGGCTGAAAGAGGAGTTGAATTCGTAGGATGCAGGCACAAGAAAGGGTCCCACAGCTTGCTCTGGAGTTAGTATGACCTTCTGGAATTACCAGTGAAGTGGGTGTGCCTAGTCTCATTTCCCTGTACTGACCTGTCATTTGATTCAGGCTGTTTCTGGAGAGGGGAACACTTTGGGCTTAAGTGATCTTTTTCCAGGTAAGAGAACAACACTTCCAGCAACTAAGTGAAAGAGTACCTCCACCTTGAAGGAGGACTCTTGCTGCACAAAATATCCTTTATGGTCGACCACTGATGCCACTGAGATCCAATTGCTTCGTATATGTTCTGTGAATAGCATCATTAGGATTCTGTTGTTCTCTTTTACTAGGGAAATGGGAAAGACAGTTTAGTGAAACAAACTGTGGCCCCAAATGTTGCAGCTAAACTAAAAGTCACAACTGAAACTCACCATAGCTCTCTCCTACTACCCATTCTCAATTCTCAGCACCCTCAGCTAGCACTGCCATTGGTATCAGGAGCTAACTTGGTGGGGTGGCTATACCTTCATCAGATCTGAGTGATCTGAATCCTTGGTCATTCTGCTCTGCTCAGGCCATGGCCACTGCTCTTGCACGCTCACTATCAGAAACAACAAACCTCAATGATACAAGTTTAATAAACCTGCACTTATACCCCTGAACTTAAAATAAAAGTAAAAAAAAAAAATTAGCAAGAGACACTCTGGAGGATGACCTGGATGCTAAGCATACTCTTTCCTGTCCCCGTTGTATAACAGTTATGCTGTCTCAGGCACATGACCAGAATCAGTTACCCTTCCCTTTCCTGCTATGCACTTAACATGAGAAGACCAAAGCAATGTGGCAAAAACCATGATTTGAAGTATATTAAGACACTTTTCTGTTCCCTGGTGAAAGCACTTCTTCCTGGAAACTAGGGTCTGTAAACCTGAAAGTGCAGAGTTGTGTGCATGGGAAGCGTTAAGTTCTCCCAAGGTATCACTTGGAATGATAGCAAAGAGCACCACTCCAATTTCACTCACTCCTTAATTTTAAGACTAATGCACTCTATGTGTTGAAGACGGCTATAAAATAGTTGTTAATGCCAACCATTGCATACTGAAGGTACTCTGTATCTTCGATGATAGTGCTTTGTCTCCACATGGGCACATCAGCTGTGCCTTGTATAGGTATCTCAACTGCTTCTCAAAGGTATTGCATGAGATAAGACCAATGGGTCCATGGTCATAGTCCAATTGCTACATCTTCATTGTAAAGAGGGATTCTTGGGCTGATGTGATGGTAGGCAGGACCCTGTGTCAGTGGATTAAATTCTCTGTAATCCTTAAGATTGTGGTACTAGTTGAGGCCCTGTGAGCAGCAAATGCAAATCCACCAGTCAGTTTATGTCTTTATTCTAGTCAAGATGAATTCTTGCTCTTACAAGAGTGAAAAATGTCCAATGTCATTAACTTGTCAAAAAGTGGCTGACTGGTCTTCTTGAGAGATGGTTCCATGCTGGCCACTCAGTATTGGTTTCTGTTGACAAATGAATAAACAGTTGGCATTTACAGTAGCTAAGTCATCCTTGAGGAGTAAAATGCTGTGTGGTTTTACTCATATGCATGCCCTCTATTCCTACCACCACAGCAATGTTGGAAACAGAGCTCAGGAGCAGCCAGTTATAGAGACTGATTGATATCATCTGGCCAAATCATTCTGCCTGCTTGGTTGTTTGGTGGCTCCTCTGTGATAGATGCTCTTTGGTTGATGTTGGCATTAACATGTAATATCAAGATCTTTACACTTCATGCCTGCTGTCAGAGGTCCACTACAGTCCTTTTAGCTGGATTCATTGTTCCTAATCTTCCATTCCTTCATCTGCAAAGTCCGGAGCAACTAGCCAACTCATATGTCTCTATCCATGAGTGTGTAGATATTCTTCCCCTAGGCCACTTCTCTATCCATCCAAAGAGAACAATAAAGTACACTGGTCAAAACTTTGGCCCACTGGCAGTATTTCACCTCACTGCTGCCTTTTAGGGTCACTTTCCAGCATGGCTATAGTGCATCAGCCATCTATTTTTGGTTTTCACTCACATACCAAGTGAGTAAAATGAGACTCACTTTTATGAATGAAACTTGGTTTTGTTCCTCCCCTGTCAACTGGTCATAAGTGACTCCCCTCAGACTGTGACAATAGCGGTGGACCAAAAAGAGGAACCCATTTAACAATGGCTGTTGATAAAAAGTCTGGACCACCTGTATGTGCAAACTTGCTTATTCTCCCAAATATATGACTTATATCTTACGAATATAGGTTGGTCGGATCAAACTCAGCTCACGATAAGTTATTATGGACACCTGATTAATTCAAGCCCTGTTTGTCAAGAGCTCTGTAGCTTCATCCAGACCCAGTAACACAACAGGAGTTACTTTTCCAAAGTATAATTTTCTACTGCAGATGGCATAGCCTTGCTCCAGAAACCTTGTGGTGCTCCACAACCCTATGTTGTCAGTTTTTAGAGCGTCCTCAAAATTCTATATGACATATGCTATGTTCTGAATGTCAGTGCCCCACCAAAATCCATACGTTGGAATCTAATACTCAATGTGATTGTATTAAGAAGCAAAGCCTTCTGGGAAGTGATGTAGCCATAAAGACTCTGCTTTCGTGAATGGAATTTGATACCCTTATAAAAGAGGTTGAAGGGAGCTGCCTTGCTCCTTCCAACATGTGAGAACACAGAGGAAGAGTCATCTATCAGTATCAGGCCTGTACCAGACACAGAATCTACTGGTACCTTGATCTTGGACTTCCTAGCCTCCAGAACTCTAAGAAGTAAATTTTTGTTGTTTATAAATTATCGAATATGTTTTGTTATAACAGTCCAAAAAGACTAAGACATCTTTTCCTACCATAGATATTTCTAATACTATAGGATTTTCTGGATTTGTGGCCCAAGTGGAAGAACTACTTGCACCACAGCCTAAACCTTTCGCAGAGTCTTTTTATTTTGGATCTAAGTCAAAGCTAGTATTCTTTTGCCAGAATAGTATTTTCAAGTATGAAATATTTTACCTCAAAAACATGAAGAGGCTTACCAGGAAGCCATGCACTATTTACCCCTTTCATAGCTTTCTGAAGATCAGATCATAATGCTACTGGTCCAAATGTTTATTGTATGGGCTGAATTGTATTCTCCCCTACTTATATAGTGAATCCCCAACCCCTGATGTGACTATACTTGGAGATAGGGAAATGGTAATTCAGGTTAACTGAGGTAATAAGGATGTGGCCTTAATCTGATAGGACTGGTGTTTTGTAAGAAGACGACGAGACAAGAGAGCTCTCTCTCTCTCTCTCTCTCTCTTTCTCTCTCTCATCTCCCTCCCTCCTCCTGCATGCATACAAAGGAAAAACCACCTGAGGACACAGCAAGAAGGTGACTGCCTGCAATCTAGGAAGAGAGGCCTCACTAGAAACCAACACTGTTGGCATCTTAGCCTTGGATCTTCCAAGATTTCACAATATTCAGAACTGTGAAAAAATAAATTTACGTCATTTAAGCAGAAAACTCAGTCTACATGGTATTCTATTTTAGTAGCTCAGGCAGACTAATACACTCATTGTAATTGTGTACACCTTGCTTTTTATGAAAGTTCTACCAACTAGCCTCTTTTTTTTTCCAGATTCTGTTATACCCATTGCCATCACTGAAACCAGCTGTGCAACATCTTCCACTGTCATCCCTGCCTACAAAGTACAGCTATCATGGAGTTTTTCAATGATACTGGTGTTCCTCCCCCCAGCACATTCCTTATTACATTGGTAAATGGGGTATGTTGGGGCCCTCCTGCTGAACTGCTCAGCTGGTGTATTTTTTAGCCTTAAAAACATGTCTATTGTAGCATGCTATTTCTCCGTCTTTTGGTTCTTTATTCCAGTACCTACCCCACTAGGCATGAAATTTCTATATCACTTTCAAAAGGCTTCCAAGAGTCCTCCTAAGACATGTTAGCACCATCTTTTAGGACCCTTACCAGGTATTAAATTCCATATTGTAGGAGAGTGCCCACGCTGTTGATGATCCCACCCTATTTTCTGTTCTCATTGATTCAGCACCATCAGAATCCAATCTCATACATTTTCACCTGCCTTTTTCTATACATGTTGTCCGTATTCCGTAGCTTCTTCCAGCTACAGTTTCTTTTCGCCTTTAGAAGATCCAACACTTTCCTGGCCAGGTTATATAGATTTGACCCCAGTTTTCGGTCTAATGGCCTGGAAGAAAGGCGGAGGCAAGGCAGTGGCCTCTAAATTGCCTTTAAGCAAGAGGCGAGGTCTAGGCTATCAGAGGGAAAAATGAGCCACTTCTGCAAGTAAAGAGAGTTTAGAGGGATCTGAGACTTCAAGGTTTTTGAGTGCATAGATCCAGATGTCCCTATGCCAAGTCTCAGGGTCCTACTCCTTCCCAAGTAGGTCCACGGACCTATTCCTTACCTTGCACAGCAGACTAGCTAGGGCTGAGAACTTAACTTTTGCTAGAGTTATATTACTCTTAAAGTTAATTCCTGACCACGAGTCTCAATGTTCCCCACCTTCAGACTCAGGTGGTAAGTCCCCTTATTTGTTACCAGTGAGGATCTTTGACTTCCACACTTTACTTTCAGTTGGAGATTAACCATGCTTAATCTTTTGTTGTCTTTCTCCAATACATCACTGGCACTGAGCAAAACCCATCAGATTACCTTCTCATTATAACTGGTATTTACCAGATATTCTCATATTACTCCTACCACCATTCTCTTCCACCAATTTCCAGTCCAAGTTCATTACTTTGAAAATGTTACAATTGCATCCCTATAGCATACTAGGATTTATTTATTCATTCGTTTATTTTTATTTTTTGAGATGGAGTCCCACTCTATTGGCCAGGCTGGACTACAGTGGTGTGATCTTGGCTCACTGCAACCTCCTCCTCCTAGGTTCAAGCGATTGTCCTGCCTCAGCCTCCCGAGTATCCAGGACTACAGGCATGTGCCACCACGCCTGGCTAATTTTTGTATTTTTAGTAGACACAGGGTTTCACCATGTTGGGCAGGCTGGTCTTGAACTCCTGACCTCAGGTGATCCACCCACCTAGGCTTCCCAAAGTGCTGGGATTACAGGCATGAGTCACCGCACCCGGCCCATATTAGGATTTATTAATTTAACTGCTCCACCTAACATCAGGGCTTTTTATTTCTACCAAGATGGAGAATCCAGCTTTAAAGCTCATTTTAGAGTTTTCCTCCTTGGGCCACTTCTGCTAACAACTGTCTTAGATTGATTTCTCAGAAATAGACTATAGGAAGGAAATTTGAATGTAAGTGTATTAAGCAGTGCCCCTTGGAACAATACCTATAGAGCAAGAAGGCAGTAAGACTAGGCAGAAAGAGGAGTTGTGTTATAATGCATTTGCAACAAAGGCCTCAGCCAGTCCCACTGGGAGCTGTGGAGCTGGGATGGATCTTCACAATTGCATCTTTTAAGGTTGGGGGGGGGGCAGACTTATATAGCCCCTAACAACAAGGTATTGGATAAAGGCTACCACTGAGGATGGGACATCACTTTGAGATAGATGACTTCCACATTGAAGACAGTGCTCAAAGAGGGGCTCAGCTCTGAGCAGCCACCAATATTTGCAACAGCAAGGAGAAAAAATACCTCATTCCTTAAGGTACTCACTGCAGCATGCACTACAGCCTGGCCCTGTCTCTGTGACTCACATTCTGAGCTATATACTAAAAAAGATAATAGGACCAACTTTATAAGGTTATTTAAAGGATTAAATACTTTAATTCATGTAAGGTGCTCACTAGTGTAAGTGTTCATGAAAATATTATATTCTAATAAAAACATCCTGGTGTTTTAGTAATACTACTTAATATACTGAGTTAAAACTATAGATTTAAAGAGGGAATTGGCATGCCATGTTGCATTAAGTAATCCTTGTTAAGCTGTCTTAAATAATTCAACTTGCACCTAAAGAATCCCTAACTGGATAGAGCTGACATCAGTGAGGACCACGTGAAGAAGATTCCTTTAAGAAACTTCTTGGTACCATGTATTCACATTAGCTAGCAGGCATTAACACAATGCAGTAGTCCCCACTCACCCATGGTGTTGCTTTCTGAGGATTCAGTCTGAAAAACATTAAGTGAAAAATTCCAGAGATAAACAATTAATAAGTTTTATATTGCATGTCGTTCTGAGTATCATGATGAAATCTTGTGCCATCCTACCCCGGACATGCATCATCCCTTTAGTATATCCACGCTGTAAATGCAACCTGCCCGTTACTGTATAGGAAAAAATACCAGGTATATAGGGTTCAGCACTATCCTTTGTTTTGGGCATCCACTGGGGATTTAGGCGGAATACTGTAGTATAGACTTGTTTATCTGGTAGTCTAAGACTGCCTTTACATAGACGACTTCCAAGCTATAGGTTATAGATAAAGATGTTTGTTCTGGGTTCTACAAGAAGAGAGAACGTTGAGGGAACATAGAAGAATTGACTCAAGTAAAAAGTATCATTATGGGAAGTCATGAGCAGCTGGGTTAGCCAAAAGAAAGCAGTGGAAGAAAGGCCTATTGACTTTTGCATAGTAAATGGAGGCAAAATATAGGTATCTTTTGAGTCACATAATCCTGTTTGTGAATCCTCAGTCAGTCTCTGAACAGTAGGAGTTATCTTAATTGGTACGAGTTTATAAAGCAATGGTTTTTCTGTGCATTGTTAAAATGACATGATAATCCTGCCTAATTTATAGTTTTGTTGGGAGAATTAAATAAGACAAATTATTTAAAGTGTTCAGTGCAATGCATGGTGCATGGTGAATATAAATAGTTACTGGTTATTAGAATTATTGCTAAGCATCTGTCAAGAGCAAGACTTGGGCAAGCAATGGTTGTGATAATTATAAATAATGAGGTATATAACTGAGAATTACCTAACCTAATTTTCGTCCTCAAGAAATGTACTTCAGGTATTTTATATAATGCTTGAAACAGACTTGGGACTTGATGAAAGCGCAGTCAAGCTCTGCATCTGGAGCCTAAGTACATTTTTTCAGATGTAAAAGGGTACATCAGTGGTTTGCCTTTTAATCAGTCCTTTCTAGCACCTATATTCCCCCTTCTTGCTTGTGTCTTTTAGGAAAGTGTTAAAGTCCTTTTCTTTTAATGACAGGCAGTAAAAAGGGCACTGCATTTCTGCAGGATCCAGCAAAGATTTGTTGACGTTGAGCTGAAATTGGGCAATCCATTCATTATTAATAGACTTGCTCACATAATGGAAGGTGTTGCTTTTTGTTTTCTTTTTTTTCTAACCAAGCACACGATAAAAATGTTTAATTAATGGCATGTGCAAGTCTTAAGCAAAGATTTACTTGTTTTATGGGCTTAGCAAATTCATTCAGCCACTTCCTCCCAGATGCTGACAAGCCTGTTTGTTTATGCTCATTGGCTCTTCTAAAAACCAGCCAAGTATTAGGATTATTTTTGAAGTAGCTCAGTAATCTCTGAGGTAGGGACTGGATGTCTTCAGTATATCACCCACTCCACATAGCCTCTTTATGGGAGCACCGTCTGGCCCTCAAAGCAGGCATTAGATAAGCCAGCCCTACCTTGCTGGAAGATAGAATGCAATTTTCCATTGGATAGAAGCTATTGACTACACAGACACTGTTATAATTTGCTTTTAGAAGTTCTTGCAGGGTTTTCTCTTAGCTTTTTAAAAAATTATTTAGTCTTGATTGAAAGCTAGACCTGCCATTAATTTGAAATATCTGTTCACATAGTTAATGTTTTATATTTACCAAGTGACATCCATCACCTCAAAAAATAGGAACCAACACACTTATAGGTGACCAATCTAAAACCAGTTGTTTATTGGAACAAGATTCCCAAGAGGAACAAGACTACCAAGAGTTATGTATTGCAAAAGGAAGTGGTATAACATCACCAAGTAGAAAGTGTCTGGGAGGAAATCATTTGTTTGTAAGCAGGGACTGAAAAGAAATGAAAGATCCTGCCGTAGCACATTTTTGGCCCTTCCTTATTGAATTTGGGTTAGAACATTCTCATAGCTTCCTCTTTGTTCACTGACATTCCCTGAAACCTGTACCTTGCCAGTTCAACATTTTAGCCATCAAGTTAACTTTACTGCTTAAGTGGTATACTCAGCATAGTTGATAGCCAGAACAATTTAACATTTTCTTCCTCCATACAACAATGAATTTATTTTCAGTAATATTTACGAAATGAAAAGATAAACCAAAAATAATAGTTGGGATTGGGGAGGAAAACACAAACTGAATTTTCCTTTTATTACAATTCATATATATGTATACACACACATACACACATATACACATACATACATACATATATTCATATATATAGTATGTATCATCCCAGTTAAAAGAATAAAATACTACACTATTAAAAAGAGAAAATAGTGTAGTATAAAATACTACACTATTAAAAATTGTTAATAAATAACAATTTTAGGCACATTATTTATGTTTTGAAAAAAGAGAGAAATCATATAGTTATATACTGGTTAGTTACAATAATGAATAACGTGGTATTTTTCTGTTTTTATACCTTGTCTTCTGCAAATTAGGAAATAACCCCATAAAATTTATCTTGTTTTTTACATATCCTTGTTCTGTAGATAGTATAGCCAGATTTGTAAATCTATCTAAATCTGTTTTCAAAGTTGAAGAGCACATTTTATTAATTTTAATTTCAGAAGTTTCTTTCATATGAAGCAAAAGGTGCGCAAATAATTAGGAAATGTCCTAAACTCTAGGATAAGTTTGTCAGAGTTATATAAATTCCTTTTCCACAATATATTCCAGAAGTTGCCATACTTTCTATAAATTTTTCTTATGGATTGATTCTGACAGATTTTAAAAGTTACTTTATTTGAAAAGGTTTAAACACAAATAACAAATTCCAGGTGGTCAAATAGAATGGTAGAATCACATAGATCAAGTTCTGTATCTTTGCAATCACTGTGTTATTCTTATTTTGAATCTACTTTTTAAATGCAAAAATATGTGTTGGAGGGCTTAGAGATAAACAGTGCCTGCAGAAATAGTAAATAATTCTCATGAATGTCAAACTCAGAACTAACGTGTGTAGGTAGCAGAGATACTTTCCATGTAGAACACAATGTTTATTAAATAATAAGTGCTAAACATATGTTAATTTGGATCTCATACATCTGTATTTTTTAACGCAGCAAAAACTGGAATAATTGTTTGGAACTTAGACCAATAAAATATTTTGCCCCTGGGAGAAGTATTTTATAACTGATATTGTTTAGAATTATTGGCTCAGAGTGATCATAAAAGGTAGACTTACATTATTTGGTTTTATTATTATTTTTAAATTCTCCAAAGACAATGTCCCCCACCCCATTATTGCCTGCACTGGGGCAGCCCACCCCACCACTTTCCCTTGGTACCCAGCCACTGTTCTGCTTCCTTCTGGGGTTTCATCTCTCACCATCTCAGAACAATTCCACATAATCTTGATGTTATTGTGTCACAAGCACACCAGGACAAATATGATCTACTCTAAGCCATGCTCTATATCCACTGATAAATTTGTCAAACCGAATAACCATAGAGGAGGTCTCTGGGCAATTTTAATTTTTTTAAGAGAATGAGAAAACAATGCCTGAAAGCAATGGATAGTGATGAGACTCGACAATAAATCAGAGAGACTGAACTGTCTCAGCTAATTCTGTCAAAAAGGAGTTAACAAGTTCAGAGGCTTGATTCAGACTATTACTTTTAATGCATTGGAGAAAGGGAGAAGAGGGAAAATAATACACGTGAATTTCACACTTCACACTTTGTCACTTAGCATCGTTTCTGCCTTGCTTCGATCACCCTGCACTGATGCAACATCTGGACAATAGAGAAGAGCAGCGAGGATGTGCTACTTTTTGGAAAAATTAATTGAATGAGATATAAACAAGTACAGTCTTTTAAAAGAGAAATTCAAAAGCAAATGTATAGAAAAGGACCTCAGCCAGGGAGAGAAGCAAAAAGGTAAACATTTAGTGAGTAAAGGAGGCTTTGAGTCATCAAACCAGAAATTCAGTAGCTGTATCCATTCACTTTATTCAACAAAACATATTAATAATGTATTATTGCCAATTAATTAATGTGTCATCTGATGAAAAATATAAGTGCAAATTAATTTCTATGATCCCTCATCTGCCCCACCAGTGAATTCAGGTGGTCACAGTTACACAGCATACCAGATGCCAATATTCTGTACCTCTAACTGCTTGACAAGCAGGCAGCCCAGTTTCCCAAGGGTATCTCCTCCCCTACTTTCTCTCTACACATCATTGAAGTGGAGTGGCCATGGTAGATTATCTGCCAACATGAAACCTATTTTCCTGGAGGATTAGGGAAGGGTCAGATATAAGTTCTTTTTGTGACATGCAGAGGAGTCCGGACTCCTTAGGTAATGGAGAACGACTGAAGGATTTTAATCACACTAGCAATTCAGATTTATGTCATTGTAGGAACTCAACACTGGTGCAGTGGGTTGAATGCTGACCCTCTCCAAAAGATATGTCCACATCAAATCCTTGAAACCTGTGAATGTGATCTTACTTGGAAAATAAAATGAGTTCACCCTGGATTATCTGGGTTGACCCTAAATCTGATGAAAAGTGTCCTTATAAGGGATAGAAAGAAGCTACAGACTTTCAGTTATAAGAGAAACAAGTTCTGGGAATCTAACATATAGTCTGCTGACCATAGTAAATAATACTGTATTGTATTTGCTAAGAGATTAGATCTTAAGTGTTCTCACCACACACACACACACACACACACACACACACAAACACACGGTAACTATGTGAGGTTACAGAATTGTTAATTTGATAGTGGTAATCATTTCACAATGCATATGTATATCAAATCATACACTGTATACCTTAGATACACATCATTGCATCTGTCAATTATACCTCAATAAATCTGGGAAAAGAGACAAAGGATAACAGAAACATATAACAGAAGTCAATGTGAAGACACAGCAGAGAAATGTGGCTGCAAGCCAAGAGAGCTAGCAACCACCTGAAACTGCAAGAGGTAAAGAAAGCAGCTTCCCCTAGAACCCCAGAGAGTGGGCAGCACTTCCAACCTGATGCCAGACTTCTGGCCTCAAGCCTACGAAAGAATGGGTTTCTGTTGTTTTAAATCACCAGTTTGAGATAACGTGTTATGGCAGCCACAGGAAACAAATGCAAGTGGTGACAACATGAAGAATTTGTTTGATATAGAGGTATGACTTGGGAAGAGATATAATGAAAGAAACTATTACTACGGGATGTGTTTAGAATAAAGCATGGTTCAAGACATTTGTTAATCTTACATGATTTTTTCTATATTTACCATTATATTTATTTTTGGAATAAGCAATGTGGGATAAAAAGACTTAGTCAAGATAAAAAAGATGAAGTTAGATTAAAAAAAAAGACTAAGGAAGCTCAAGGGAACATTGAGTGGAGGGGGCTGTTCCTTCCTTCTTTATTTATCTGACGAATATTTTCTGAGCATGCATTATGTGCTAGGTGTTGTTGTAGACATTGTGGAGCTAGCACTGAACATAATAATAATAATAAAAAAACCTCTTACGAACCTTACATTGAAGTAGAGGAAAACCATAGAAGTTTTTGAGTAGAGGCATAGGTAACAGCTTTAAAAGGATCACTCTGGCTGCTGAGTGTAAGTGAAAGCAGGGAGACAGTTAGAATGCCACCACTGTCATCAGGTGAAATGACAGTGGCTTGTGTATGCACTGGGAGGCTAGAGTTTCTTGTGTCTGACTTGAATGGGACCAAATGAAATAGTGAGATTAACTTGATGATTTCCAGACATACAGTAACTGTGAGGTTATAAGTATGTATGTGGGGTCGG
Source organism: Theropithecus gelada (assembly GCF_003255815.1). Taxonomy (NCBI): domain Eukaryota; kingdom Metazoa; phylum Chordata; class Mammalia; order Primates; family Cercopithecidae; genus Theropithecus; species Theropithecus gelada. The sequence continues at coordinate 102,619,610 of NC_037677.1, forward strand.
GGTTGAGGGGGGTGGTAAGAAGTGAGATCCAGATCTGAGACCCAGCTCCTCACTGGTGTATATAGAAGCCTGAAGGCTAGAATGGTGGAGGCAATATTATTCTGAGTAGTTGGGTTCTCTCTTAAATCCTACTAATGAGGTGCCATAGTACTCCAAATAAAGTGCTCAGAATGCAGCTGGGACGGGGAGAAGAACCTTACTGATAGGTAATGTCTCTGGATCTGAACCAACCCATCAAGGCACATAACTTGCAAGAACTATTCCCATTAGATGGCATCTTTTTCACACAATAACATCATATAACAAATTAATTCATTGGTTAAGAGAAGTTTCATGTGTTTACCTCTGAGATGAGGGGCTACCTCCAGTTGCTCCCTAACAGAATGACCACTAGAGAATCACTGATGATATTTTTGTGGCTGATTATTAGGATATTCTTGGAAAACAACCTTAACTACTGGAAGTTGTCCAGTCAGAGAACAGTATTGGTCACCAAGTCAACTAATGAAAATCGTTTGCCCATTTTCCCAAAAATAACAATGTAATTGAGAAGCAGGGCTGTTTCATACGATCTTTTTCCTGCAGAAGGCTTTTAAATTATCCCAACTACATTCCCAAAAAGATTTGCCATTGACTACAATTTAGCCCAATTCTAATAACAGGGCAAGAAAATGAAAAACACATGCGGAATGTTAGAAAGTAAGACTTTTTTTTTAAATTGAGAACTGAAAACAGAATGAATTGATCAAAAAGCCAATTGAATGACTCAAGCAGGAATGACAGAAATTTTGTACTTAGATTGAGTTGCAGGTCATTTAGGTAGCCCATGCTAGAAGAGTAAATCAGGTAAATATAATACTCTTAACTTCTAGAAACCATCACCATACACATAAATCCATATGCTTATACAAATATCCCCACTCCAATTAGTTTTAAAACTATCTTAAATGCCACCAATTATTTGAAGTCTTTTTCAAACCTCAGTTCTCTTGAACATACAATCAGAAAGTTTGCTGGAGTGATCACTTGCATTCTCTATGCTTGTCTCTTCAGGGACTCCAAATCACAACAAATTGAAAGGGGAGTCCAATTATCCCTTAACATCTTTGTTTAGGATTGTACATTTTAGTTCTCATGAACAAGCAATTAAAAAGTTATGTTTCTGAGAGAAGAAAATCTGTATTAGTAGCTGGCCTTGCAAGAAAAAAGAAGTAGAACCAATGTCCTGGAAAGGAGGAAAAAAGCAATAGAGAGATTCTGCATCCACAGGAAGAAAGAATAGCACAACAAAACAAGCTGTGTGCACAAATATAGCCCAGATGTACAGGTTACGGGACTAGATTAGAGTCCAGCAGACTGGACTCTGAAGAGGTTGGCTAAGGGATTAGGGTCCCTGTGGGAGTCCAATTTCTGAGTCATAGGGATTAATTTTTAAAAGGAGAGTATACCAGTCTTCTATTTCTGATTCTTGAGCCCAGCTGGCTCCGTTACTAATTATGGAGTCAATATGGAAAGTCCATAATTAATATAACTGACCTAGTCTCATTGAAGCCCTTCGTGAATCAGGGTGGCTCTCTTAATGGAGGAGTTTCGTAAAAGCATGATAACATCTCCTTTACATTTCCCAGATGATATCTCCTATACCACTCTCCATGTGTTTGTGGCATTCTATAATACTCTGTAATTTGATAGGCATTACCATTTGTATTAGTTCCTTTTCACATTGCCATAAGAAACTTCCCTAAGATTGGGTAACTTATAAAGGAAAGAGGTTAATTGACTCACAGTTCTGCACGGCTGGAGAGGCCTCAGGAAATTTACAATCATGGCAGAAGAAGAAGCAGGCACCTTCCTCACAAGGCAGCAAGAGAAAGAAGAACAAAGCAGGAACTTCCAAACACTTATAAAACCATCAGATCTCGTGAGAACGCACTCACTATCACGAGAACAGCATGGAGAAAACGGCCTCCATGATCCAATCACCTCCCTCCTTCCACACGTGGGGATTACAATTCGAGGTGAGATTTGGATGAGGACACAGAGGCAAACCCTATCACCATTTCATATTTGAGAGTAGAGATTATGTTCTACCTATATTTGTAATAAACAAAGGGCCTGATATACTTCCTTGCACATAGTGGGAACTGAGAACGTATCTATAATATTGAAAAAGGAAAAACGTAGAAAGAAAATAAAAACCAAGCTCCCACAATGACTACACTATGAGAATATCTTTCCAAATTACTTGAGTACCATGGACAAATGCAAAGGCAAAGCCCTATTTGTCCTTCAAGCCTCAGCTCAGAAATATCTCTGTAATATGTATTAGCTCCATTTCTATTTCTATTTACAATAGTTTAAGAATCAAGCTATGATTACATGTGCCTAACACCCGTTCCTTTCTGACAGATGTGATCCTTCTCCTCATTCCAATTCCTTATGCAGATAGTTCCTAAACGATTTCATTCTTCTTAATTACAAGGTCTCAAAGAGCTACAGCTGTGAGGGGACACGATCCAGAAACCTATAGAGTTTAAAGGGAACTACTTTTCCTTGGGGTCTTCTCCTCAGATGTTAGGAAATGTAACTGATTATTTCAACAAGGAGAATTTCTTTCCCCTCAAGTCATGACCTGGTTTATCAGATAAATTCAAAGCTTTTGGGTAAGCACCTTAAGGCCATATATATTTTTTTCCTCTCAAAGTTTTTGGCTGCTTGCCTTCAAACTGCAAGCTGGCAGGCTATATCCTTTAAAAGCTTAATAACCTGAAAACCCACAGGGCACCTAGAATACCTCTAGTTTCTAGCCCTAGAGCTAGAGGATGGATGGAATAGAAATCTAATGCATTTGACCTTCTCACCTCCTGCTTATAGCCCATGCCTCCTATTACACCCACTCCAATCCTCATTGAGGCCACAGTTGAGGAGTTCTGCTGACAGACATCTCTAGAATAGCTACTGTGCATCTCATACAGGCAACTGGGCTTTCTAGGTCAGAGTTCTTCAAAGTGTAGTCCCCATACGAGACTAGTAGCATCAGATTCTCCATCACCTGGGAATTTGTTAGAAATTAAATCTTGGGTGCTGTAGCAGACCTCCTTAATCAGAAATCTTAATCTGGCGGGGGGGGGGGGGGGGGAGTTCAGAAAGTTGTGTTTTAACAAGCCCTCCTAGAGATTCCAAAGCTCCCTAAAGTTTGAGAACCACCCCTCTGAGTAATTGAAACAGTGGTATTTGGCAGTAAACCTTGGACTAACTGATAACACTAAGGAACAATCACTCATCCCAATCTGGTCTCAGGAATTGTGGGATTTGGTGACCTCATTTCAAAGGGACAATACTTATCTCTGAAGGTGCATTTGGTAATACACAATGCTGTTCTCCCATGTGGTCCAAGGTAGCTGAAGAAAATCAAAGGTTCTAAATGTGAACTGGTAAAACCTGGGACTGGTAAAGGAGGGACGGAGTATCACAAACAGTATTTCATTTTTTTAAGATTTGATGATTCATACTTGGTTGGTATTTTCCTCAAATTTCATTTTGTCACAGGCACTTAGTTTTTCGGGGATCCTCCCAGTAAGTATTTATGAGGTCCTATTTTGTGTAAGGTACACATTAAAAAGAGCTATCTCTAAAAATAAAATAATAATAATGGAAAGAACAATGCCAACACTAGCCCAATTTTAAGAACTGATTTATCTATCTATTGTGCACAAATATATTTTAGGGAAACCTGCTTTGGGATTCAGCCTCCTTAAGAAGAATGAACATCTTCATTTGACACTCATCCCTGCTCCAAAAGCTACCTTGTAATGGTATAGTTATCTTTCTGGAATGCAGGATACTTACCTTTGAAACTGTGCATCCATTTCAGTTTTGTTCTAATCCAAGCATGTAACCTTATTAGAGGAATGCATTGTTTAAAAGAACTCTCCAAAGATCCTGTTTGAAATACACTTAATGGTGTATGGCTCATTTTATTTTAACAAATCTAAGTTTTCCTATAACCAAATTTGCACAGAGTAGGATTTAATCAAGTTAACATTTAGGAGGAAAGAGACAGGGAAAATGGGCACATGGTTTAAAATTTACAGAAACATTTCCTGGGAGTCTACATTTTTGAGAAGCCATAAATAAACTTTTCTGCAAACAGAAGTGAAACTAAAGTCCAAATTAACCTAGCCTGGTTATCAGGAAATAGAGGACTTCAGTTCTAATCAGCAGAAAATTACTATATCTATAGAGTATATATATAAAATTATAAATAAATTACATAAAATAACTATATATAATGACTGTAGATATATGGTAATTTTCTGGTGTTAATGTGAATATATATAATATATAACAATATTATAGATATATGTATATGTATATTTCCTTGTCTGGGATTTAACTTTCTTCACTGATAAATTCAACATGTGATCCCATGCCAAGTTCAAGGGATTATTCAGATGATCTAGTAACAAACTATTTCGTCACTATGAAAGCATGCTAATGTAAAAAATTACTAAAACTGAAAGAAATATACAGGTATTCTTAAATCAGTGATGTTAATATTTTTCTTTGTGACCGATTATGAGCCAGTTTCTCCATACCACCTCTCTCATGTTGATGCTGAACTGTTTTTTTTTTTTTTTTTTGAGACGGAGTCTGGCTCTGTCGCCCAGGCTGGAGTGCAGTGGCCGGATCTCAGCTCACTGCAAGCTCCGCCTCCCGGGTTCCCGCCATTCTCCTGCCTCAGCCTCCGAGTAGCTGGGACTACAGGCGCCCGCCACCTCGCCCGGCTAGTTTTTTGTATTTTTTTAGTAGAGACGGGGTTTCACCGGGTTAGCCAGGATGGTCTCGATCTCCTGACCTCGTGATCCGCCCGCCTCGGCCTCCCAAAGTGGATGCTGAACTGGTTTTAAGGAGAGAAGTGAAATTGCCCACAGTTGAAAGGGTGGATGTGGGATTTAGGACTACCTCTGGTTTTATCACCATCTTGTACCAGGCAAAGTTTCTTTCAGCACCTCAGTGTTCATGTGTATTTGTTTACATATGTGCATGTGTATTGGCTGGGAATTGGAGTTAATCTAAGATACACACTAATCCGCTGAATGTGCCTCTAAACGAGAAATATTATATCCCGTTGGAGTAAGCTAGGAAAATTGTCTGGTCTGCAGAGTGCTGAATTATGTTCACAGCATATGTGATGGGCATTTTGTACTTCCCCAAACGTACACTTCCCTCCTAAGGGGAGATTTAAATTGACCTTTACTTCTGCTAGTCAAACTTGAAGAACATTGAGTTGCAATCTCTTTCCTTAGTTTTCTCTCTTTAACTTCCGGGCTGAAGTTCAGAATCATTTTTCCAAAGAGAACACTTCCCTCAAGCATATTCTGTAGCCTTTTCTACAGAAGAATCTGTAGAATGATGTTCCTGAGATCATCCAGGACAGGCTCCCAGTCACACAAGCATTGTCCCTGGGTTGGCCTCTGTACCTGACATTTTGAGGGCCCGAGCCCCTCACTTTTGGGTCAAACCAAGAGAAGAAATAGCAATTCAAAAATCCATTGTGGAGACCGCAGTAGAAATGAAGTACTGGCTCCACCCCCACAGGATGTTACCCCAGCTGCTTTCCATTCACAATCTGGCTCTGAGTAGACCGAGGAAAACACAGGATGAGGCTGTGCGCAGGCTCAATTATACATTCAAATTGCCTGTATTTAAAAACCCCTAAAAACTGTAATGGCTTAATTAAGCTGGTAACTTTATGGCATGCTTCTTCTCACAGCCTAACTCAAAGCCCTTTCTCTTTCGCTGAGAAGTCAGTGTGACAGTTCTGGCTTGCTGGGATGGTTGCCGCAAGGAGGAGGGGCTCCAGGATGGGAAAATGAAGAAAGTGGATCTTGGTGGGAGCTACATTTCTCTTGTGGCAGATGGTCTACAAATCTCCAGTCCTTTGGAGTACATAAAACAGGTCTCTGGGGAAAGAGTAGGCATTAGTCTAGGTTCTAGGATGAGTAGAATGAATTTTCACACGCTGAAGCTCATCTTTGGAGTCCACCAACTAAAAAGGATCTATTTCATAAAAGAGAAATTCAGGTTAAGACTTGCATGTTATCCGAAAGGAAAAAGGAGACCCTCCTATAAGATAGCAGGTTAGCCCCACCCTCACCTTCCCACACTCCAGCCCCATCTAAATGCCATTTTTCTTACTCTCCAGGCCCACGGGATATATATGGAGTAGCACTTTAATGCCACCGAGTGAACTTTCTGCCTTCATGTAGAAGTGACTGGGCTCTGTGGAGAGGGGTGCTATTCTCACTCACTGTCATCTGCTTTACTGAAAGAGCCTGTTAGGGCCTGAAACAGTTTCATTATTCAGGTCTCTTGCTATTGTTTGAGAAATCCTTTGAGGATCTGTTGAGACATTGTCCCATGCAGAAAGTAACTTTTACAGAAAATTAATTACTTGTAACCTTCATTTGGTTAAGTGCAGTTAAAGATCAGTGCTAAAGAATCAGACTATGTTGCCTCCAGTATCACCTATCTCATGCACTAGCAGTGAAAATATATGTACTTAATTTTCTTTATCTTTAAAATGGGATAATAATACGAATTTTTAGCTCACAAGTTTGGTAGGATTTAATGAAATATTACATCTAAGATACTTAGCACAGTGCTCAGTTCTAAATCACTTAATGATGCTAGTTAATGAAAATAACAACAATGTTACCAAGCTCACATTCTATAAGATTTATACTTACCGGGACATTTAACAATTATATATCTAATCTTCCTCAGATGGACAGAGACGTATTTGCTATCCTGGTTTCTCAGGGTTATCAGAGAGGTACTTGGCAACCTAATTTCACTACGTTTTGCTTATTTGGGATTCTGGTGTCTGTCTTTTTATTTCTTCTTTAACAGCTGCTCGCATTAGCCTTCTGGGAATCCAGCTACAGAGTTTTTCATTTTTAGGAAGCCACATGTTCTCTGTCTTTAAATCAGAGGTGAAATGCAGCGTGCCATGGCAATAATCCAACATTTGAAGGCCACATGGACCTTCCGGTTTCAACTCATTTTCTATGAAGTCAAAACTCATCCTTCGCTTTTGAAAGCACCGAAAGCGATTAGCTGAGACAGCAGAGAACAGACATGAGAAGGAGGCCCCTGGTGGCCAAAATGAGGCTTCTGCCTTTCCGTTTTTAATGGCATGCGAAAGGCATTAATCCACACTTTCATTTTCTATTAGCCAAATAGAAATGTCTTGAGATAATGTGAGTACCTTATGGCATAAGTGACTTTCTAAAGTATCTTATTAGAACTCCTTATCTGTGTAAATTAGGCAGCATTGGGGCTTGACAGCCAGAAACATATTTCTTAAAAGCTGACAATTGGGAGAAGCTCACAAAAAGTTAGCCAAATGCCACAGGGGAAACTTTGAAAGGACGCGGCAGCTCTAGCATGTTCACAAGGCTGGTGCCTTTCAGCCATGTCACATGCAGGTGACTTCATTGGGTGGCAGCTTTGTTCAGAAATGAAGTCAGATTTCCCAAATGCGTCTCAAGAACCATGAGGACAAACTACATTGTCACAAATGGATGTTGGGATATTACTGCAGAAAACAGATAAAAACTGTATCCTTGTATGGCGTTCAATATGCTTTTGAGAATGATACCCTAGATTTCAAGTGCATGTGTTTTCACAAAAAAGTTATATTTAGGCTGCTTTGCTGATTTTCATGTAAAGGCTAGAGTGTTGGAGAAAATCCAAACAAAATGCAAAGAAATAAGCAAACAAAAAACACTTCTAGGAAGTGTTTCCATCTCTTCAGAATGGAGGGTTACATGTTGTTTGATGAAATTAGCTTATCTAAGGGTGTGTGAGGAAGAACTAGGGACTAGACGATGTTGCTGAAATGCAATCTCTACCTCTTTCCTTTCCACCTGCCCTGCTCCTCCCCCAGAGGCTACACCACATTGATCCTCACACTAAGCCTCCAACTATTCTGTTCAGATTTACTTGGAAATAAAGAGCTACTTTATTTATTTTCCTGGGAGACTCGGCCAGAGGCCTACAGAATCCATCATCTACACTGTTTTGCTTTATTTTAAAGTTTCTCCTTACAGGACTGCCTCCCTGCAAACTTGTGTTGGCTATTATGAATAGACAACATTTCCTTTGAAAATTGATTCATTCATTCCATAAAAATTGTCTGAACTCTATTGTAAAGGTCAGTATGCTTCCATTGTAAAGACAATTTTCTACATTCGGATTTTTCTTGTAGGTGTTTTGGTGTGCGTGCGCTTTTTCTTTTTGCATCTGAGTTTTATGATTCAAGCTGTTTCCTTAAAATTCAAGTGCCATTTGATTTTTTTTAAATGTGGGTCATTTATCTTACTACATGAATCAATTTTCTCTACTCTTCTCCTCATCAATATTGTTGCTTTTCAATTCCTCCCATGTATTTCAGGTAGATGGTTAAAGCAGTGTGACCACAGTTAAAGACACATCAGAATGTCTCTTGCTGAGGCAAAGAAGATGAACACACTTAATGGATAAATAATAGGCCAATGCTGAGGTCAGTATTTACCCCTCTGCTACAATAAATCTTGATAACTTGAAAACTACCAAAACAAGATGTCAATAATCAGTACGGTGTGCTATATCCTTCCAGAATAGTTTTATTAGAAAGTTATGGAAATGCTAGAAATAAAGATAGCAATAATTTTGTGGTATTTTGGTCCCAAAAGGAAATCGTCCTTTATATCAGTGTAAAGATCTAGAATCTCATGGGTTTCCAAACTTTAATATGCATGAGAATCATCTGGGGTGCACTTCGGTTAATACAGATTTATGGATTCTGTCCGTGGAGATTCTGATCAAATAGGCTTGGTCTTGGGCTCTGGGTGAATCTAATACAGACAAACTAGGAAACATTTTGAGAAACACTGATTTAAGTTCTACTGCTATTCATTAAGAGTAGTGAAAGTGGGCATTTTTGTCTTTTTCAAGTTCTTAGAGGAAATGCTTTCAACTTTCCCCCATTAAGTATCATATTGGCTGTGGGTTTGTCATATATGGCATTTATTATGTTGAAGTATGCTCCTTCTGTGCCTAGTTTGTTAAGGATTTTTATCATGAAGGGATTCTGAATTTTATTGATTTTTTTTCTATATTTATTGAGGTGATCATATGATTTTTGTCCTTAATTCTGTTTATGAGATCTATCATGTTTATTAATTTGTGTATGGTGAAACATCCTTCATCCCTGGGAAAAATACCAACCACCATGGTGTATTATTTTTTTGATGTGCTGTTGGATTTGGTTTGCTAGTATTTTATTGAGGATTTTTGTATCTATGTTCATCAAGAATATTGGTCTATAGTTTTCTTTTTTGTTGTTTCCTTGTCTGATTTTGGTATTAGGGTAATACTGACCTTGTAGAATAAGTTAGTGAGAATTCCCTCCTCCTTGATATTTTGGAATAGTTTCAGGAGAATTAGTGTTACTTTTTCTTTGTATGTTCAGTAGAATTCAACTGTGAATCCATCTGGTTCTGGGCTTTTTGTTGTTGAGAGATTTGCTTTTATTACAGACTCAGTCTTGCTACTCATTACTGGTCTGTTCAAGAGTTCTATTTCTTCCTGGTTCAATCTTGAGAGGTTGTGCATTCCCCAGGAATTTATCGATTTCCTCTAGAGTTTCTAGTTTGGGAGGAGGATGAGGGTTGAAAACATCCCTATTGGGTACAATGTTCACTATTCAAGTGATGGGTACACTGACAGCCTGGATTTCACCACTGCACAATATATGTATGTAAGAAAATTGCACTTACTTGTACCTCCTAAATACAGAAAATAAATAAATAAATATTCTACTGCTATTCATCATGCCTGAGAGGCAAGTAATTACTTAAATAATCAACCCATCAACTAACTGATATTTATGTAGGGACAAATATGTTCAAAAATAATGTGTGTGTATGCTGCTATGAAGTATTTGCATTTCTTTCTTCTCTGTTGCTGCTGCAGTTCTATCCAGTAAAATGATAATTTTTGGTTCTTACATGCCTTAATGGATAAGGTGAAAACAAAGCTTATTGGCATAAATCATCAAGGAAAATTGCTGAAAGAATCTATTAAAAAACAATTGTTCTTACCTGTAGACTCAGCCTTCTTTAAAATACAAATACAAAACCATGAAATTACTATTTCCTAAACTTAGATAGCGAAGTATTGGCAAACTTTTTGAGGAACACTGTGGTAAAAAAATATTAAACTAAAGTCAATAAATATATGATTTTGTGATAAGTATATCCCTATTAGCAAAACATTTTAATATGAACCTCACAATAATATATTTATAATGATTGCTATTGACTATGTTAACAAAAAATTTTCCTAATATTATGTACATTATGAAGTAGAAACAATAACATAAATTTAAAATATGATAAAATACACAACTATAGTTGTAATATTTTTTCCCTGTATATCCAATAAATCATAAAGTGTTATATTCTCAACTGTCCTAGTAGCCTTGTTCTCTACTCTGGCTTTGTGCATTTTGACTGACTCTGTCTTTGATGAAAATTAAATACTTAGTTGGCGTGTATTTAACAATAATTTCCTACATGTGGGACAATAATATTTTTTCAGCCCTGACATTACTTAGTGATTCTCAAATAACGATCTTTGGTTGGTAATTTCCAGTAACACCTTTATAAATATTTTTACGTTGTCTTTCCCAAAATGGCACAGAAAAATACATGAATGGGTGGATTATTCTCAATTTCAATTTTGCCATCCATTAGCTGTGTTTACACCATTATTAGTCCCTTGCTATAGCATATCTATGGTGATTGTCTCCACAGTGTGTATGTACACTTCTGGATCCTGTTTTGGTTGTATTACACTTTGCTGCTATTGCTTGTTTTCTTTGTTACTCAGGTTAAAATTTTTATGGTACACTTAGAGTTTCTCTAAGTTTCTGTAACTTCACTGGTTTCATTGATCATTCCCTCTGGTGAATAGTCTTGACATATATTTGAAAGTGCTTTCAAACTTTATATGCAAAGGAATCACCTACGGATCTTGGAAAAAATGCAGATTCTTACTCGGAATCTGAGATAGTGGCTGAGTTTCTGCATTTTTAACAAGGTCCCAGGCATATGCCTGATGCTGACAATGTGTAAACTGAAAGGTCTTCACTTTGTGTTTGACTCTCACTCACTAAGTGCTACACTCTGCTATTGATCACACTTCCAGACATGTACCCTATATACTCAACTATTTATATTTTCCATGAGTGTGGAGGTCACCTCAGCAATTCTCATTGATGATCATGATGACGGCATTTTTTGACATCCACTCTGTAATCATTAAGCCACTTTTCATCTCTAAAATTCACTCCTAAGAAAGCATTCTGTAATCACGTTTTGATCTTAGAAAAGTGTCAGCATAGCACGTGTGCCAAAGCTTTGTCTTCCTTTAGGGATTTTCAAAGATTATTCTAAGTGTTCTTATTATGTCTCTCTCTCTCTCTCTTTTTTTTTTTTTTTTTTTGAGATGGAGTCTCTCCCTGTCACCCAGGCTGGAGGGCAATGGTAAAATCTCGGCTCACTGCAACCTCTGCCTCCTGGGTTTAAATGATTAACCTGCCTCAGCTCACCCGAGTAGCTGGATTACAGGTGCCTGCCACCATGCCCAGCTAATTTTTGTATTTTTAGTAGAGATGGGGTTTCACCATGTTGGCCAGGCTGGTCTTGAACTCCTGACCTTGTGATCCACCTGCCTCGCCCTCCCAAAGGACTGGGATTACAGGCGTGAGCCACCATGCCCGGCCTCTTATTTACTTATAAAAGTATTCAACAAGCACCAAAAACTACTCATGACACATGAAAGAGAAAAAGAGCGTGAGAGAAAATACACTAAATGCTAAATGGATACACACCAAAATATTCAAACTGCATATTTCTGGAGTTGTTATTACAGCAAATTTTATTTTCCCTTTTTTTTTTTTTTTGAGACGGAGTCTCGCTCTATTGCCCGGACTGGAGTGCAGTGGCGCGATCTCGGCTCACTGCAACCTCTGCCTCCCAGGCTCAATTGATTCTCCTGTGTCAACCTCCCTAGTAGCTGGGACTATAGGTGTGTGCCACCATGCCTGGTTAATTTTTAGTAGAGACAGCGTTTCATCATGTTAGCCAAGTTGGTCTCGATCTCCTGACCTCATGATCCACCCGCCTCGGCCTCCCAAAGTGCTGGAATCACAAGTGTGAACCACCGCACCTGGCCTATTTTCCTTATTTTTAAATTTCCTTTTTCTTATTTTTTTTGTAACTTCTATGTATTACTTCTATGTATTACTATGTAACTTCTATGTAACTTCTATGTATTACTATAATAAAGTCATGTTAAAAAACTTTCAAAAGTCCAGAACAACTTAGATCTATCACTTTTGCTTTTGTAACTCATGGAAAATACCAAAAATTTGGTGTCTGTTTGCATGATTTTTTATTCCTTATTCCTTTCATTTGGTCACAATTTATTTGTTTCTCTGGAAGTACTCACTAGAGGAAAATTTTTACAACTCGACATTTCCTAGCACTTTGTGAGGCACATGATGGTTACTCAGATCTACCTGTTGATTGTTTTTCAATTTTTGGTCTGTATTGAATTTCCATACAGATTATATGGAAGGAATTTAAGCACTCCAAATACGTCCTTGAAATCACTAACATGTCTGATTTGCTCATACTAAAGTTTATGTCCTAAGCAAGGTCATAGTAATGGCTGAGTACATGCCAAGAGAAAATGCATGGCAAGATATCAGTGGAAGTCCACATAGAACTTAGTGGATATTACTCTAAATTTTTCATCTCTTAACTCACCTGTCTTCCCACTTAGAAATGACCATAATTCTGAATGATCATTGGTATCGGTATTGACACACTGACAACTGAGTAGATTCTGAGATGACAAGTTAAATGGTGCTCCCACTCTGGGGAAGACACTAGAGGAAAGATGAAAATTACTTGGGGGTATCTGCTGCAAATCACATTAAATTCACTTCCTTTGTTTCTGCCAAAGTTCTGCCAATATGTTCAGGTTGATTTAAAGGGAATATGATGAAAATGGAAAACTGTTTCTAATCACAGCTATTAATTACTATGGACTGAATTCAAAGAGATTTCCTAATTAAAATTTCAAAGTATCCTAAATATAATGTGAGATGTGAATGATGAGAAAACATGAGGGATTTCTTTGTAACAGCCTACAAGGCATCAAGGCAGGAGTCAGATTCCCAAGTGTATATAAAAGTAGGTCCATTTTAAAAATGATTTCAGAGAGCCTCCATCCACTGAAACAGGACATCCCTGTCCTAGTTGTAAATCCAACAAAGTCAAACTTGGAACTGCTGTCAGTGATACAAGAAACTGGAAAAGCCTCATGTGCTGCACGGAAATACAAAAATGGACTAGTAAACCATGACGAGGGTCCATGGGATCCAAGAATAACTCACAAGGACACATAGTCAATACGCTGCACCGGTTTATTCATTCAACAGACTTTCCTGGCTGCCCATTATATGTCAGGTACACTTCTAGGCAGTCGGCACACATGAGTAAACAAAATGGAAGAAGATCCCTTCCCTTGTGAAGTTCATATACAAGTAGATGGAGACAGACAATAAATAATATATCCAACTACTAGATACACTGCATTGTATATGAGAAGATGAGAGGTGTTATAGATAAAAGTGGAATAGGAGAATGGAGAGCTTTGGTTTTGAGGAAGGACGGGAGTAAGATGGGTTGCAATTTTGAGTAGGGTATCAGGGTAATTGTCATTGAGAAGGGACACTTGAACTGAGAGCCAGAAAAGATGAGGGAATGAGCCATACTTGGGGAAGTTATCTTGGGGGAAGAGCTCTCCCTTCTCTAGTGCATAGGCCCTTATGTGGAGTGTGGTTACCACATTTGAGGGATTGGAAGGAAACCAGTATATCTAGTGTGGAGTGGATAGGTGAGAAGAGTCACAGGACATTTGATTTATCAACAGTGCCCCAGATCATGTAGGTCACTATAGGCCATAGTACAGACTTCGGCTACTTGACATGGGGTCAAATTTCAACAGCAATTTTAGCGTCCGTTCTCTATGTTTTATCATTCCTTTTCACATGACTTAAAATTTTCCAGTCCTGCTCCTACTCTGTCCTTTCCTACTACTTGTATTCTCACACTAAGCTCCTTAATTTTTATTTTGAGAGCAAATTTGCTTGCCTAAGGTGCAGGCAACTCTTTCATTGTAAAACAAAAATGACAGCAACAACAACAACAACAACAAAAACACCATCTAGGAACTTCACTGCTTCTCAAGTTAAGTCAAAACTTCTCTATCTTTTAGGATCTGGTTTCCATGTACTCTTCAACCTGGTACTTTCCTATGCACCTTTCAATCTTTCACTCCAATTTCTAAGCCTTTGCTCATGCCATTCTCTAAATACAAATTGTTTCCAATTTTCTCTTGTTATCATCTTATCCATTCTTTGATCTCCTCAAATGCCACAATCATCTTTATAATCACTACTAATCCCAGCAACAAATTGTCTCTCACGTTTCCAAAATTCCCATCACTTTGTTTTCATATCTAAGACAGATTCCATGCTATCAAATACTAATTTTAAGTGGATTCAGAAATGCACAGGGGGAGAGGGGTAAATCTGTGTCATATTCATGCTTTAATTTCCCCCGAAGATCTTGGAATATCAGTGCACTAATACATATTGATAGAATACGTTTCGGCACTCAATTTGTAAACATAGAGAGCTTTAGCATTATTAACACAAACCCATTCAGGACATAATGGCCAATCTTCTTCATCATGACCCATGGGCCTTTAACTTTGTGATTATAGATACCTCTGTACTGCTTGTGACTGTCCATGCTTCAAGCCCAAGACAAGGAATACTGGATTAATTTAGGAATCTATCATATTTTTAAAGCCTGACAACTAGATGTATCATAAATATAGCAGATCACCCAGCAGCATAAATAATGGAAACACTGTCTTGGGGCCAATAAAAGTGATTGATGCTATGAGTTCCTGTTAACCCTGGTTATCCTTGTTCCATGTGGATCTCTGTAGCCTGTCTTTGTGCTTCAGATTGACACTTCAGAAGCAGCATCTGTGAAAACATCAGATATTGAACAACCACTGCATTTTTCCAGTCTGAATTTGCAAATGAGGGGGAAGGTATCTGATCCAGTGTAAAGTAGGTCCACACAAAGAGATGTGTCCTTATCATATTCATATTAATTATTGAGGAACACTTAAAAATGTGTGGAATAATAAGAATTAAGCCTTTCTGTTTTTACTTTTATTTTATATAATAGAAATTTTTAAAATAACTTGCCCTTTACTTGGATGTCATAGATAAGGATGTCTTTTTTTTTTCTAATGTACTATAAACATTGGAAAATATCTATAGATAATTAATTTCATTTGGCTCCTTACATACTAAAAAGGGACATTTCGATGAAAATTTGATCTGCGAACTTCCCTTGTAAAGTTCATATACAAGCAGATGGAGACAGACAATAAATAATATATCCAACTACTAGATACACTGCATTGTATATGAGAAGATGAGACGTGTTATAGGTAAAAGTGGAGTAGGAGAATGGAGAGCTTTGGTTATGAGGAAGGATGGGAGTCAGATGGGTTGCAATTTTGAGTCGAGTATCAGGGTAATTGAAGAAAATGCCATCTCAGAACCAGAAAACCTGGTTTCTGATTCTGGCTCTACTATTAATTAGCTTCAGTAGCTTGCATGAGTTACTTAACCTTCCTTCACCAAGCTCTGTCCCTTTACATATACAATGGTGGAGAAAAAAGAGATAGGTGTGCTATGTATTCAGGACCTATTTTGTGCAAACCGCTTTATCAACCTTTTTGGCTACTAAGCTTTTAGTGATATATCATTATCTCCATTTTACAGATGAAAAGACTGGGGTTCAAACAAGGTATGTAATTTTCCCAAGGTTACATAAAATAAGTGTCAAACCCAAATCCTGGTTCATCTGAGGTTCAATCCAAAAATTATGCAATTAAGACATTGGAATATGAAGGTAGAAAGAGAAAGGTAGAGTGTTTTGCAGAATATCCTGCCTTGAGAAGTTGATATAATTATTCTGCACGCCTCCAATCTTGAGAGATAGTAATGACTTAAGCATCTTTGCCAGATGTGCCAAAACTGCTTCCCAAGTCAAGTCACAGCAGAAGGGATAATTATTGATGACTGATCAAGCAGATCACTTCCATTTAGAGTTAAAACAATGAACATTTTAGAATAATATTCAGCTTTATTAAGGTGGAGTCATTTACTGGGTCTACTGCATATTGGAATTCTGATTATGAGAAGTTTCTATATCTAGCTCAGTGGGAATCTTAAAAAATTGTCTTCTTAGAGGTCTTTTAAAATGGGCATTCTTATTTTTCTGCGTTACAGTAGCACGAAAATAAGTACTTTTCTATCTTTAGGTCTATGTTCATATCATCTTTGAAGTGTCATGACTTACCCTCTTCTATACTCAAAATGTGTACTCGCTTCTTACTCAAGTATACGCTGCTCTTCTGGCTTCCATCATTTTTGTTTTACATTAGAGTAATTTGTGTATCTTTCAAAATAAGTCCTTATATTCCCAAAAGGGTCAAATATAGTATCTTATACAGAGTATAATATATACTTGTGTCAGGAATACCTAAATTTATAACACAGGTCAAAAATGGAAATTTCCTTTTATTTATTTATTTTTCCTTACAGCTGTATTCCACTCATGGTATTTTAAACTGCACAAGGGAATTTGGGGAAGTAGCTGGATTC